>NC_047129.1:33952896-34251183 GCF_009829125.3 Periophthalmus magnuspinnatus
GAGGAGGAGTAGAGGTGGAGTAGAGGTGGAGCAGAGGAGGAGCAGAGGTGGAGCAGAGGAGGAGCAGAGGTGGAGCAGAGGTAGAGCAGAGGAGGAGTAGAGGTGGAGTAGAGGTGGAGCAGAGGAGGAGCAGAGGTGGAGCAGAGGAGGAGCAGAGGTGGAGCAGAGGTAGAGCAGAGGAGGAGTAGAGGTGGAGCAGAGGAGGAGCAGAGGAGGAGTAGAGGTGGAGCAGAGGAGGAGCAGAGGAGGAGTAGAGGTGGAGTAGAGGTGGAGCAGAGGTGGAGTAGAGGTGGAGCAGAGGTGGAGCAGAGGTGGAGTAGTCTGGGGTGGAGTTCTGTTTATTTGTTGTATTTGATTTGAAGATTTTCATTTTAAATAATTGTTTTTTTCTGCAGGTTCAGTTTCAGATCCACAAGTTCAGAGAAACAAGAAAAACTTTATTTATTTATTTATTTTATCAAACTATAAATCAACTGTTGAATAAATAAATACAAGACCAATTCATTTAAAATCTGCTCTTTCCTCAACAGAGATTTTTAAAACTGATCAAATGCTCGAGCCAAAGACCAGGACCTGGGTCAAATGCAGGTTTAACCCAGAGACACTGGGGGCGGGTCAAATGCAGGTTTAACCCAGAGACAGTGGGGTCGGGTCAAATGCAGGTTTAACCCAGAGACACTGGGTGCGGGTCAAATGCAGGTTTAACCCAGAGACACTGGGTGCGGGTCAAATGCAGGTTTAACCCAGAGACACTGGGGGCGGGTCAAATGCAGGTTTAACCCAGAGACACTGGGGGCGGGTCAAATGCAGAGGATTTAAAGGTCACATTAATAAAACCACTTTTATTTTTGTTTTTGTATTTTCAAAGGACAATGTCACATTTTACTCTGTGGGACTGAAGTTGAACTCGAGTATCGAGTCTTTTAAAAATCGATTTTGCGCCAATAATAAAACTGAAGAAACGTGACGCATCATAAACGCGACCGGACACCGCCACCTCGTGGAGGAAAGCAGCAACTGCAACAAAAACAGACAGAGACAGAAAAGAGACACGAGCGAGAAAAATACAGAAATGATAAATGTTCATCATTCTGTGTGTCAGATGCCCTCCCTGTGTGTGTCAGATGCCCTCCCTGTGTGTGTCAGATGCCCTCCCCGTGTGTCAGATGCCCTCCCTGTGTGTCAGATGCCCTCCCTGTGTGTCAGATGCCCTCCCTCTGTGTCAGATGCCCTCCCTGTGTGTCAGATGCCCTCCCTGTGTGTGTCAGATGCGCTACCTGTGTGTGTCAGATGCCCTCCCTGTGTGTCAGATGCCCTCTCTATGTGTGTCAGATGCCCTCCCATCGTCCGTGACCCAGTAACGCAGTGCGCGTGCGTGTCTCTCTGTCTTCATTATGACGCACGCGCGCGCCCCTCCTTCAGCGGCGCGCGCCCCTCAGCACCAGTCCGGACTCGTTCCCGCATCATGAGGTAAGGCCCCGCGCGGGTTCAGTCCATCACTTCATCATTTTATCACTTCATCATTTTATCATTTCTTTCTTTCTTTCACTGATCTGTGCTTATTTCATCCTGATCCTTGGCCTGGTTCGGCTCGGTTCGGTTCGGCTCTGTCGCTTGTACGCGCCCGTTGGTCCAATTAGCGTCATTACGTCTTTGCGCTTTTCCAGCCTTGGCGCAGATTAAACCGTTAAATCCGCTCTTTCTGCGCTTAATTCCGCCGTTAGTCTGTTTATTGTGCGGGAGGTGCGGGTGGAGGACGCGCTGGAGGCGGAGGATGGAGGAGATGGAGGAGATGGAGGTGGAGGGGGATGGGCCCAGGCTCAATGGCGTCGGGCACAATCCGAGAGAAAGGCGCATAAAAAGGCGCATGAAAAGGTGATGTGCAGCGGAAAGACGCACAAAGCGGCGGTGCGCGCGCGGACACCGGGGAGGGACGCGCCATTTGAGACTAAACGGCGGAAAAAAGGCCCGGTATTGTGACGGGAGAGGGCGGATGAATGTCACTGTGAGGCGGCCAGGGAAGCACCGGGCCCCGGGGAGAGACAGAGACAGAGCAGGGACAGAGAGACAGACCCGGGACACAGAGACAGACCCGGGATAGAGAGACAGACCCGGGACAGAGAGACAGACCCGGGACACAGAGACAGACCCGGGACAGAGAGACACAGACCCGGGACAGAGAGACAGACCTGGGACACAGAGACAGACCCGGGACACAGACCCGAGACACAGAGACAGACCAGACACAGTCGAGATAATGGACAACTCCAGGACTGGGTGAAGGTGTGTGGAGTTTAAAAACACAGTGGAGCACTTCCTGTATCACCACATGATGACATCACAAGGTGGAACAGGGTGTTTTCAGCCTAAATCTGCAGAGTTTGTGTGTGAAACGTGTGAATGAAACAAAAAACTATTCCAGGTCTGTGTGTGAGAGAACAGCAGATTACAGGAGCTTTAATGAAATCACTGTTTGTTGTTGTTGTTGTCGTCGTTGTTGTTGTCGTTGTTGTTGTTGTGCTTGTTGTTATTGTTGTTGTTAGCATTGTTGTTGTAGTTGTTGTCGTTGTCATTGTCGTTGTCGTTGTTGTTGATGTTGTTGTTGTTGTTGATGATGTTGTTGTCGTTGTTGTAGTTGTTGTTATTGTTGTTGTTGTCATTGTTGTTGTAGTTGTTGTTGATGATGTTGTCGTTGTCGTCGTCGTTGTTGTTGTCGTTGTTGTTGTCGTCGTTGTTGTCGTTGTTGTTGTTGTTATTGTTGTTGTCGTTGTTGTCGTTGTTGTTGTTTGTTGAGTCTAAATGTCGGTGAAGTGATGATGTTAAAGTGGAGGTCGTGTTTCAAACATGAGACATTTAAATGAAGTTTTTGATTAAACACATTTAGCTGGTTCTGCTTGTGTTAAAGGGGAGTGTGTTGAGTTAAAGGGGAGTGTGTTGAGTTAAAGGGGAGTGTGTTGAGTTAAAGGGGAGTGTGTTGAGTTAAAGGGGAGTGTGTTGAGTTAAAGGGGAGTGTGTTGAGTTAAAGGGGAGTGGTGCTCGGGGCGGGTCACTGGGCAGAAGAGATGAACTGGGTCAAGTTTCACATCTTAGGAACCGGGACTAAACCAGGACTAAACCAGGACTAAACCAGGACTAAACCAGGACTAAACCGGGTTGACTTTGTGCTTTCTTCCCTGAAATGCATCTGCCTCTGTGTCATTGGGCAAAACACTTCACCCGTTGTTGGTTTTAGAAAGTCTGACTCTGTTTTGACTGGAATATTCCACAGTGGCATTAAATGTATTCATGTTTATTTAACTACACATTTTTATGGCACAAAAGTAGTTTCAGAACATTCTTCTTACAGACCAAGTCCTCGCCTCTCCACAGATCTGATCACTAACTTGGTGTCACTTCATAGATATAAGACACATGTTTAATGCCATACTGTGAAACATTCTCAGCACATCTCCATGGAGACGAGCAGGCGATGGGAAAGTGACGTAGTGTCTCTTTAAACAGACATCTGTGCCGGTTTGAACTTTTACATAACTGTATCGATCGTGACCCCTGACCCCGGCGCCTCAGGTCATCATGTGACCAGCGGCGACCAATCAGGACGCCCATATGAAAATGATGATGTAACAGCGAGAGGACTAGTCAATACAGGACTAAACCAGGACTAAACCAGGACTAAACCACGACTGAACCAGGACTAAATCAGTACTGAACCAGGACTGAACCAGGACTAAACCAGGACTAGACCAGGACTAAACCACGACTGAACCAGGACTAAATCAGTACTGAACCAGGACTGAACCAGGACTAAACCAGGACTGAACCAGGACTAAACCAGGACTGAACCAGGACTAAACCAGGACTGAACCAGGACTGAACCAGGACTAAACCAGGACTAAACCAGGACTAAACCAGGAGTAAACCAGGTCTAAACCAGGACTAAACCAGGAGTAAACCAGGTCTAAACCAGGACTAAACCAGGACTGAACCAGGACTAAACCAGGACTGAACCAGGACTGAACCAGGACTAAACCAGGTCTAAACCAGGACTGAACCAGGACTAAACCAGGACTAAACCAGGTCTAAACCAGGACTAAACCAGGACTAAACCAGGACTGAACCAGGTCTAAACCAGGACTAAACCAGGACTAAACCAGGACTGAACCAGGTCTAAACCAGGACTAAACCAGGACTAAACCAGGACTGAACCAGGACTAAACCAGGACTAAACCAGGACTAAACCAGGTCTAAACCAGGACTAAACCAGGAGTAAACTAGAACTAAACCAGGACTAAACCAGGACTAAACCAGGACTAAACCAGGACTGAACCAGGACTAAACCAGGACTAGACCAGGACTAGACCAGGACTAAACCAGGACCACACCAGGAGTAGACCAGGACTAAACCAGGACTAAACCAGGACTAAACCAGGACTAAACCAGGTCTAAACCAGGTCTAAACCAGGACTGAACCAGGACTGAACCAGGACTAAACCAGGACTAAACCAGGTCTAATCCAGGACTAAACCAGGACTGAACCTGGACTAAAAACTGGTCTTATACAGGACTAAATCAGAGGTCGAGTAGACGGTGGAGCCGTATTTATCCAGCCCCAATTGTCCAATTTCTCATCTTAAAAAGACGAGATGCCTATAATTTTCATCATAGTTTCACTTCAGCCACGTTTCATCTTCAATGCTCTCGCTGATGGAAGGAGGTTTTCACTCAAAATCTCATGATACATGGCCCCGTTCATTCTTTCCTTTACACGGATCGTCCTGGTCCCTTTGCAGAAAAACAGCCCCAAAGCATGATGTTTCCACCCCCATGATTCACAGTAGGTCTGGTGTTCTCTGGATGCATCTCTGCATTCTTTCTCCTCCAAACACGACAAGTTGAGTTTTTACCAAACTGTTGTATTTTGGTTTGATCTGACCATGTGACATTGTCCCAATCCTCTTCTGGATCATCCAAATGCTTCTGTCAAACTTCAGACGGGCCTGGACTGATGGTGCCTTTGTTACTTTGGTCCCATCTCTCTGGGTGAGATCTTTGTGGAGCTCCAGATCGAGGGACATTATCAGTGTCTTGTCTTCCATTTTCTAATACTTGCTCCACAGTTGATTTGTTGACTCCAGCTCTTACCTGTTGCAGATTGAGTGTTCGGGGCCTGGTGTCTACAGTTTTGTTTGTGGTTCCTTTGCTCTTTGGTCTTGTCCATAGTGGAGTTTGAGTCTGACTGTTTGAGGTTGTGTCTTTTATTCTGAGGACGAGTTCAAACAGGGACCATTAAAACAGGGAACGAGTGGAGGACAGAGGAGCCTCTGAAAGAAGAAGTCACAGGTCAGAGACACAGATCTTTGTTTGTAGGAGACAAATACTTATTTTACCGAGGAATTTACCTATTAATTCATTAAAAATCCTACAGTGTGATTCCTGGATTCTTTCATTCTGTCTCATCGTTGAAGTGAAACTGATGAAAATTACAGCCTCTCGTCTTTTTAAGATCAGAACTTGGACAATTGGGGATGAATAAATAATTTTGCCCCAATATATGATGAACTTATACTGCAGTAGTACTGTACTGCAGTAGTACTGTACTGCAGTAGTACTGTACTGCAGTAGTAGTACTGTACTGCAGTAGTACTGTACTGCAGTAGTAGTACTGTACTGCAGTAGTACTGTACTGCAGTAGTAGTACTGTACTGCAGTAGTAGTACTGTACTGCAGTAGTACTGTACTGCAGTAGGAGTACTGTACTGCAGAAGTACTGTACTGCAGTAGTACTGTACTGCAGTAGTAGTACTGTACTGCAGTAGTACTGTACTGCAGTAGGAGTACTGTACTGCAGAAGTAGTACTGTACTGCAGTAGTACTGTACTGCAGTAGTAGTACTGTACTGCAGTAGTAGTACTGTACTGCAGTAGTAGTACTGTACTGCAGTAGTAGTACTGTACTGCAGTAGTAGTACTGTACTGCAGTAGTACTGTACTGCAGTAGTAGTACTGTACTGCAGTAGTAGTACTGTACTGCAGAAGTAGTACTGTACTGCAGTAGTACTGTACTGCAGTAGTAGTACTGTACTGCAGTAGTAGTACTGTACTGCAGTAGTACTGTACTGCAGTAGTAGTACTGTACTGCAGTAGTAGTACTGTACTGCAGTAGTAGTACTGTACTGCAGTAGTAGTACTGTACTGTACTGTACTGACTCACTGTTGGTTCATTTCCTTCTGTAAATGTGTAAATCTGAGGACACAGGACTCAGTGTCTCAGGGTCAAGTGTCTCCAACAGAGAAGACAAAAGAGAGGAGGAGAGGAGGAGAGGAGGAGAGGAGGAGGAGAGGAGGAGAGGAGGAGGAGAGGAGGAGAGAGGAGAGAGGAGAGGAGGAGGAGAGAGGAGGAGAGGAGAGGAGAGAGGAGGAGAGGAGAGAGAGGAGAGAGGAGAGGAGGAGGAGAGAGGAGGAGAGGAGGAGGAGAGGAGGAGAGAGGAGAGAGAGGAGGAGAGAGTCCTGGCCCCTTTAGTCCTAGTCTAGTCCTGGTTTAGTCCTGGTTTAGTCCTGGTTTAGTCCTGGTTTAGTCCTGTTTAGTCCTGGTTTAGTCCTGGTTTAGTCCTGGTCTAGTCCTGGTTTAGTCCTGGTCTAGTCCTGGTTTAGTCCTGTTTAGTCCTGGTTTAGTCCTGGTCTAGTCCTGGCTTAGTCCTGGTTTAGTCCTGGTCTAGTCCTGGCTTAGTCCTGGTTTGATCCTGTGTTAGATCTGTTTTTGCTCCGTGTGGTCGGCCATCTTGTCTCCTCCGCCTGTGATGCTGCAGAATGTGGTTGCCATAGTAACGAGACGGGGTTGGTCTCTGGGGAAACGGGAGGAGAGAGAGGTGCATGATGGGAACAGTAGTGAGAAGGGGAGGGGCTTCAGAGGGAGGTGGCTCTTTGTTTTGACAAGGAAATATACTGAGACCAAACCAGGACTGAACCAGGACTAAACCAGGACCAAACCAGGACTGAACCAGGACTAAACCAGGACTAAACCAGGACTAAAACAGGACTGAACCAGGACTGATCCAGGTCTAGTCCTGTTTGAATCCTCACTGATGCTTGTTCTGGCATCTCTCCCTCATCCCCCTCTCCCTCCCTCTCTCATCACTGCTCCGTTTCCATGGTGACCTCTCATCCTTCAAAGCTCTGGATCTGATTCATGTTTCTACCCACAATGCACTGCAGCGGGGGGACTTCATACCACCTCATATGAAACAAGTAAACCAGGACTAAACCAGGACCAAACCAGGACTAAACCAGGACTAAACCAGGACTAAACCAGGACCAAACCAGGACTAAACCAGGACTGAACCAGGACTAAACCAGGACCAAACCAGGATTAAATCAGGACTAAACCAGGACTAAACCAGGACCAAACCAGGACTAAACCAGGACCAAACCAGGATTAAACCAGGTCTAAACCCGGACTAAACCAGGACTAAACCAGGACCAAACCAGGACTAAACCAGGACCAAACCAGGACTAAACCAGGACCAAACCAGGACTAAACCAGGTCTAAACCAGGACTAAACCAGGAATGAATCAGGACTAAACCAGGACTAAACCAGGACTAAACCAGCACTAAACCAGGACTAAATCAGGTCTGAACCAGGACTAAACCAGGATTAAAATGTGTAGACAGTGTGTGTGTTGTGTGTGTTTTGTGTGTGTGTGTTGTGTGTGGCTGAACGTCCCAGCTGAGGTCTAACACCTGAGTTTTCTTTCTCTTTCTCTGACCTCTGACCTCTGACCCACATCTGTCCTGGTGTTTGTTTGTGTCTCAGATGTGGGTTAAATGTCTCAGATGTGGGTTAAATGTCTCAGATGTGGGTTAAATGTCTCAGATGTGGGTTAAATGTCTCAGATGTGGGTTAAATGTCTCAGATGTGGGTTAAATGTGGAGCAGAACCATGTGTCAGTGTCTCCCCCTGCAGGACACACGGGGAAGTGAAACAGCAGCAAATTAAAACACACGACACAAACTCAGATAAAAGATTCAGAAAAACACAAAACCTCTGAAACTTTACACTGCGAGCAAAATATTTGAGTTTCCGAGTTTCACCAGATCAAAACCTGAAGGAACTTGAATCTTATTTGTGCAGAATATTTGTCTTGTGTACCACCTCTACTTGTACTTCATTATGTTTTGTGTGATTATTCTTACATTACATAATTCACTTTATATTCTGTTTATTCTTTGTATTTATCGACTGCACATTTTATTGTGTAGTTTTGTTTTAACACAATAAGATTTGAGCTTAAATAAGTGAGTTCTGTGGCTCCTGCGTCATCCTGCATTATTATTATTACAGTATCAGTCGTATAAAGTACTTTCAATATTATCATTTATCGTAGAATTTCACTGTAGTGATATTGAACTGATCTGGCACCGCCCACTTTTGCCATAAATGAGACTAAACTGCACTTTTGACTTCACTGGAGACTTGATTGACACTGAGCTGATCCTCTGGAGGATTTAAACGACTCTGTGGTTCAGATTGAACTGATTTACTGTAAAGATCAACTCCTCTGTGTAAAATAACAGCCTGAGCGACGATGGCGGCGCCATAAGGTGAACGCCGTCTGTGACACTTCACATCATTACTGGAGTAATCAGATTACTCCAGTGACCGGCCTCTGACACATTTATTCATTTATCTGAGGGTAAACGCCAATGGACCGAAGCACTTTACCTAAACTCCGCCTGTCTCCCTGCAGGTGGCGCTGTAGAGAATAGCCCGTAAAGATGGCGGCGTCGTACGATCAGCTGGCTCACCAGGTGGAGGCGCTGCGCCAAGAGAACTCCCACCTGCGGAGGGAGCTCAAGGACAACTGCCAACACCTGAGCAAACTGGAGACGGAGACGTTCAGTATGAAGGTAACTCTAGAGTACTCATGTATACTGTGTATTGAGTACTACACACATATACTGAGTACTACACATGTATACTGAGTACTACACATGTATACTGAGTACTACACATGTATACTGAGTACTACTCATGTATACTGAGTACTACACATGTATACTGAGTACTACACATGTATACTGAGTACTACTCATGTATACTGAGTACTACACATGTATACTGAGTACTACACATGTATACTGAGTACTACTCATGTATACTGAGTACTACTCATGTATACTGAGTACTACTCATGTATACTGAGTACTACACAGATATACTGTGTACTACACATGTATACTGTGTACTACACATACATATATACATAAATACACATATATACTGTGTACTACACATATATACTGTGTACTACACATATATACTGTGTACTACACACATATACTGTGTACTACACATACATATATACATAAATACACATATATACTGTGTACTACACATATATACTGTGTACTACACATATATACTGTGTACTACACATATATACTGTGTACTACACATATATACTGTGTACTACACATATATACTGTGTACTACACATATATACTGTGTACTACACATATATACTGTGTACTACACATATATACTGTGTACTACACATATATACTGTGTACTACACATATATACTGTGTACTACACATATATACTGTGTACTACACATACATATATACATAAATACACATATATACTGTGTACTACACATATATACTGTGTACTACACATATATACTGTGTACTACACATATATACTGTGTACTACACACATATACTGTGTACTACACATATATACTGTGTACTACACATACATATATACATAAATACACATATATACTGTGTACTACACATATATACTGTGTACTACACATATATACTGTGTACTACACATATATACTGTGTACTACACACATATACTGTGTACTACACATATATACTGTGTACTACACATATATACTGTGTACTACACATACATGTATAGATAAATACTCATATATACTGTGTACTACACACATATATACTGTGTACTACACATATATACTGTGTACTACACATATATACTGTGTACTACACATACATGTATAGATAAATACTCATATATACTGTGTACTACACATACACATATATACTACTCTAAACACCTGAATGAGCCGCAGACGGAGACGAGGTCCCTGTGTTTTTACAAATCGACACATGAAACGCTCCAGCGTCGCATTAGTCACATTATTTTATTTGAATTAACAAAATATTTGATTTACAGTTTCAGAGGTTCATTTTTTTACTGTGATATTAGAGACAAGACAAACAAAAGACATTAGACACTTTGATTTGAGTGAGAGGCTAGTGCAGAGTGAGTCCAGCAGGGGGCAGCAGCTTTTACTCACTCATGAATCTCTACTGTTATTTATGTTTGAAAAAGAACAAACTCACTGACCTGAATAAACACGTCTGAGCGAAGTGACCAATGAGGAAATCCACACCAACACCGTCGTGCACGCTCCCCCCCTCGTGCACGCTCCTCTCTCATGCACGCTCATGTAGGCCCGCACATGCACACTCCTGATATACTCTCCTCGTGCGCTCTCCTCGTGCGCTCTCCTCGTGCGCTCTCCTCGTGCACTCTCCTCGCGCTCTCTCCTCGTGCGCTCTCCTCGTGCACACTCCTTGCACACTCTCCTCGTGCACTCTCCTCGCGCTCTCTCCTCGTGCGCTCTCCTCGTGCACGTGCCCAGAGCTGCAGATTAAACTAAATCTTTTACAGAATCAGAGATGTTCTTTTGGACCAAACTCCAAACATGAACATCAGGTCGATCTAAAATGGAGGAACATCTCTGTAGGTTTAGAAATTAAGAAAAATAAAGGCCATTGCCGTAGCAACTGACCATTAAAACAAAACACGCTCTTCTGAATGGGGCAAAAGTCAAAACGTTGGTTATAAAAGGAGGTGTAAAGCAGGTCTGTCTCTGTGCTGTGAGAAAAGTTCCATATTGCTGTATATCTTGTGTCGAGTCTGAGGTAAAGTTCCGTACTCCCGCTTTAAGGCAGTTGAGTCTCTTGTGTGGAGTCTGAGATAAAGTGCAGTTCCTTGTGCCTCCTGCAGGAGGTGCTGAAGCAGCTTCAGTACAAACTGGAGCAGGAAGCTGTGACTCTGGCCTCGTCTGGAAGAAGCGACGTCCTTCATCAGCTCAAAGGTAAATCTCTCTGTCCTCCTGTCTCTCCCTCCTCCTCTCTGTCCTCCTGTCTCTCCCTCCTGCTCCTCTCTGTCCTCCTGTCTCTCCCTCCTCCTCTCTGTCCTCCTGTCTCTCCCTCCTCCTCTCTGTCCTACTGTCCTCCTGTCTCTCCCTCCTCCTCTCTGTCCTCCTGTCTCTCCCTCCTCCTCTCTGTCCTCCTGTCTCTCCCTCCTCCTCCTCTCTGTCCTCCTGTCTCTCCCTCCTCCTCTCTGTCCTCCTGTCTCTCCCTCCTGCTCCTCTCTGTCCTCCTGTCTCTCCCTCCTGCTCCTCTCTGTCCTCCTGTCTCTCTCTCCTCCTCCTCTCTGTCCTCTTGTCTCTCCCTCCTCCTCCTCTCTGTCCTCCTGTCTCTCCCTCCTCCTCTCTGTCCTCCTGTCTCTCCCTCCTCCTCTCTGTCCTCCTGTCTCTCCCTCCTCCTCTCTGTCCTCCTGTCTCTCCCTCCTCCTCCTCTCTGTCCTCCTGTCTCTCCCTCCTCCTCTCTGTCCTCCTGTCTCTCCCTCCTGCTCCTCTCTGTCCTCCTGTCTCTCCCTCCTCCTCCTCTCTGTCCTCCTGTCTCTCCCTCCTCCTCCTCTCTGTCCTCCTGTCTCTCCCTCCTCCTCCTCTCTGTCCTCCTGTCTCTCCCTCCTCCTCCTCTCTGTCCTCCTGTCTCTCCCTCCTCCTCCTCCGGTTCCTGACTGTGTTTTTGTTTTTCTTCCAGAGCTGCACATGGACCTGACAAATTACTACGAGCTCAAGCACCAGCCTCACAACCTGCGCGCGATGGGGGCGGGGCTAGAGCTGGGGGCGGGGTTTGGAGGGGCGGGGCTAGAGCTGGCCTTGCCCCCGCCACCCTCCTCCTCCTGCCCCGCCCTGTCGTCACGGAAACCCCCCGACGACGACCTCATCCTGCCGCATCACTTCCTGGACGGAGCCCCGCCCAAAATCGCTCTGATGGGAGGAGCCGACGGGAGGGCGAGCGAGCGCCTGGACGAGCTCTACAAGGAGAGGTCAGAGGTCACAGGGTCGGGCTCGATGTGGCTCAGGTCACTTTAGCTTAAGAGGAAAATAATCACGAGACTGAGACGACTGAAGAGAGAACAGACGCGACAACGAGCAAAAAGCAGAAATCAACACAAAACAATAATCTCTCCCCAGACGCTCGCTCCATCGTTAAAACGCTGCGTTTTCAGTGACGCGACTTAAACGTTGAGCCGACATGTTTTATTTCCAGTTCATAATGTGTCAAACATGAGACAAACCCAGAACGTTACATAAGAGACGACGTCCAGAGAAGTGGAATAAATGGAATAAATGCAGGAAAACGAATGACAAACAGGAAGTAGGTTTGTGTTTAGCAAAACACAAAATTAGCTTTAGCTTTAGCCTCGTGTCCCAGCGCCACAAACTTACAATGACTAAATGTGTTTTTGTGAATTGCTGAGATCTGCCTGATGATTAAGTGTGGTGTGTTCAGGGTCTCTGTGGTGCGTTCAGGGTCTCTGTAGTTCTCACACACAGTTCTTTGTGGTGCGTTCAGGGTCTCTGTGGTGCGTTCAGGGTCTGTGGTTCTCACACACAGTTCTCTGTGGTGCGTTCAGGGTCTGTAGTTCTCACACACAGTTCTCTGTGGTGCGTTCAGGGACCTGCTCCTGGGGCAGATGGATCAGGAGGAGAGGGAGCGCTGCTGGTTCTTTTCTCAACTCGAGGCTCTGACCCAGAGACTGGCCCAGCTGCCACGAATCGACACGGTGAGTCTGCAGCACCTGCACTTTGGTTGTGTTTGTTTGTTTATGTGTTTGTTTATTTGTTTTTGTTTATGTGTTTATTTGTTTATGTGTTTATTTGTTTGTTTGTTTGTTTCCAGTTCTCGCTGCAGATGGACCAGATCCGGCAGCAGTTGGAGTTCGAGGTGCAGCAGGTTCGATCTGTGATGGAGGAACGATTTGGAACTCAAGACCAGATGGTCCAACGCACCCAGGTCTGAACCAGGACTGGACCAGGACTGGACCAGGTCTGAACCAGGACTGGACCAGGACTGGACCAGGACTGGACCAGGACTGGACCAGGACTGGACCAGGTCTGAATCAGGACTGGACCAGGACTGGACCAGGACTGAACCAGGACTGAACCAGGACTAAACGAGGACTGGACCAGGACTAGAACCACTCCAGAACCACAACCAAGACTAGAACCAGACCAGGACTGGACCAGGACCAGAGCTGGATTAGAGCCGGTCCTGACTGGGTCTAAACAGACTCTGTCCTTTGTCTCTAAACGTTTGTCCAGGGACCAGCAGAAGACACAGTGTCCCTCAGACTCAAACGTCCAAACGATTAACGCTGAATATTTTAGATGAAACAAAGACGATGATTTTAAAAACAGTAAAACTCGTTAAAATATAAATATATAAATTATATAAAATACATTAATAACGTCACAGTCGTACGTTTGACTTTGTTCATGTTTGTCCTCAGCTCCGAGTGTCACGTCTGGAGCAGCTGGAGAGAGAACTGCAGGAGGCGCGAGGAGCCCAGGAGACGCAACTACAGGTCAGAAATATACAAACAACACACAAACACACACAAACAACACACAAACAACACACAAACAACACACAAACAAACAAACAACACACACTCAACACACAAACAAACAACACACAAACACACACAAACAAACAAACAACACACAAAGAAACAACACACAAACAAACAAACAACACACAAAGAAACAACAGACAAACACAGGAGGTGTGGGGAGCCCAGGAGACGCAGCTACAGGTCAGAAATATACTAACAACACACAGTCAACACACAGTCAACACACAAACAACACACAAACAAACAACACACAAACAAACACAAAGAAACAACAGACACACACAGGAGGCACGAGGAGCCCAGGAGACGCAGCTACAGGTCAGAAACACACAAACAACACACAAACAACACACAAACAACACACAATCAACACACAAACAACACACAAACAACACACAAACAACACACAATCAACACACAAACAACACACAAACAACACACAAACAACACACAATCAACACACAAACAACACACAAACAACACACAATCAACACACAATCAACACACAAACAACACACAAACAACACACAAACAACACACAAACACACACAAACAACACACAAACACACACAAACAAACAAACAACACACAAAGAAACAACAGACAAACACAGGAGGTGTGAGGAGCCCAGGAGACGCAGCTACAGGTCAGAAATATACTAACAACACACAAACAACACACAAACAACACACAAACAACACACAAACACACACAAACAAACAAACAACACACAAAGAAACAACAGACAAACACAGGAGGTGTGAGGAGCCCAGGAGACGCAGCTACAGGTCAGAAACACACAAACAACACACAAACAACACACAAACAACACACAAACAACACACAAACAACACACAAACAACACACAAACAACACACAAACAACACACAAACAACACACAATCAACGTCACGTGACGCGTCTGAACGTCACGTGACGCGGCTCTGATATAATCCCACATTTTGTTTAAATGCAGAGTCGACTTCTCTTTTACCGTCTGAGGTTTTTAGAGCGATTCATGTGAGTTTGAGTCGTCTGTATTTATCTGTAGATTCAGCAGCGTCGCGTCGTCGTTATGGCACAAATAAAAATAAAAATCAGCGTCTCGCTCGTGACGTGCAGCTCCAGAGACGCAGGTTTTATTCAGTCGCTTTAGATCAACAGAATGATCCACAGGAGATTATAGAGAGGTGGAGCGTGACAGGGCGGTGCAGGTCATGAGAGGTGGAGCGTGGCAGTTCGGTGCAGGTGGAGCGTGGCAGTTCGGTGCAGGTGGAGCGTGGCAGTTCGGTGCAGGTGGAGCGTGGCAGTTCGGTGCAGGTGGAGCGTGGCAGTTCGGTGCAGGTGGAGCGTGGTAGTTCGGTGCAGGTGGAGCGTGGTAGTTCGGTGCAGGTGGAGCGTGGTAGTTCGGTGCAGGTAGAGGCAGGTGGAGCGCTTACTGCAGCAGCCTCTCCCAGCCCAGCTCCACCTGGCTCAGCGTCACGGAGCCTCCCCAGGACCAGAGCCAGAATCCCGGGTAGAGCGGCTCCGTGAAGGTGGAGGTGAAGGTGTGGAGGTGCTGCATGGAACCAGGAGCGACGCAGAAGAACGACAGAGACCCCGCCTCAAAGTCCAAGAACACGCCCACCGTTTGAGAGAAGGGCTCCGGGCTCAGCGACTTCAACCTGCGGAGAACAACGAGGGACGGGAAGAAACCGGAATAAACCGGAATAAACCGGAATAAACGGGAAAAACTGTTATTTATAAACTTTATAACTTTAACGATCCGTCTGTGACTTTCTACGGATTTAAAACCAGACCCAGATTTACTTTTGTTTTGTTCATATTCTCCCCAAACACCAGGATTTGTCCCAGTTTAGTCCTGGTTTAGTCCTGGTTTAGTCCCAGTTTAGACCTGGTTTAGTCCCGGTTTAGTCCTGGTTTAGACCTGGTTTAGTCCCGGTTTAGTCCCGGTTTAGACCTGGTTTAGTCCCGGTTTAGTCCTGACTTAGTCCTGGTTTAGACCCGGTTTAGTCCCGACTTAGTCCTGGTTTAGACCTGGTTTAGTCCCGGTTTAGAACTGGTTTAGTCCCGGTTTAGTCCCGATTTAGTCCTGGTTTAGACCTGGTTTAGTCCCGGTTTAGTCCTGATTTAGTCCTGGTTTAGACCTGGTTTAGTCCCGGTTTAGAACTGGTTTAGTCCCGGTTTAGTCCCGATTTAGTCCTGGTTTAGACCTGGTTTAGTCCCGGTTTAGTCCTGATTTAGTCCTGGTTTAGACCTGGTTTAGTCCCGGTTTAGAACTGGTTTAGACCTGGTTTAGTCCCGGTTTAGAACTGGTTTAGTCCCGGTTTAGTCCCGATTTAGTCCTGGTTTAGACCTGGTTTAGTCCTGGTTTAGAACTGGTTTAGTCCCGGTTTAGTCCCGATTTAGTCCTGGTTTAGTCCTGGTTTAGACCTGGTTTAGTCCTGGTTTAGTCCTGGTTTAGTCCTGGTTTAGACCTGGTTTAGTCCCGGTTTAGTCCCGGTTTAGTCCCGGTTTAGACCTGGTTTAGTCCCGGTTTAGTCCTGACTTAGTCCTGGTTTAGACCCGGTTTAGTCCCGACTTAGTCCTGGTTTAGACCTGGTTTAGTCCCGGTTTAGAACTGGTTTAGTCCCGGTTTAGTCCCGATTTAGTCCTGGTTTAGACCTGGTTTAGTCCCGGTTTAGTCCTGATTTAGTCCTGGTTTAGACCTGGTTTAGTCCCGGTTTAGAACTGGTTTAGTCCCGGTTTAGTCCCGATTTAGTCCTGGTTTAGACCTGGTTTAGTCCCGGTTTAGTCCTGATTTAGTCCTGGTTTAGACCTGGTTTAGTCCCGGTTTAGAACTGGTTTAGACCTGGTTTAGTCCCGGTTTAGAACTGGTTTAGTCCCGGTTTAGTCCCGATTTAGTCCTGGTTTAGACCTGGTTTAGTCCTGGTTTAGAACTGGTTTAGTCCCGGTTTAGTCCCGATTTAGTCCTGGTTTAGTCCTGGTTTAGACCTGGTTTAGTCCTGGTTTAGTCCTGGTTTAGTCCTGGTTTAGACCTGGTTTAGTCCTGGTTTAGACCTGGTTTAGTCCTGGTTTAGTCCCGGTTTAGTCCTGACTTAGTCCTGGTTTAGTCCTGGTTTTCTGGTCCAGGTCGAGTCCGGTCCAGGTCGAGTCTGGTCCAGGTCGAGTCTGGTCCAGGTCCCTGAGCAGCACTCACCTGCGCCCCCGGTGGCAGGGCGTGTAACTGCCCCGGCTGCACTCCAGGCTCCAGGACGCGTCATTCTGCCCCAGGAGCCCCTCAGAGACCCCGCCCCCTCGAGACAGTCTGTTATAGGCCACGCCCACATCCACGCCCCCCGTCCACCGCACCTCCCAGTACACGGCGTCCAGAAGACCCTCCCTGAAACACACAGAGTCAGATGCCCTCCCTGAAACAGGACTCATTAGACCAGGGTTACAGGGGCTAAAGCCCCACTGGGGAACATTTAGCTACATTAGAACAGGTTAAAGCTCCACTGGGGAACATTTCTTCACATAGATGTACCTGCAGAGGAGCTGGGGGCAGTGCTCGAACCTCTCTGGGTGCTCGGGGGTCATGTGATCGGTCAGCTGATGTGTCATGTGACCACCGGTCCACTCACGCCGCGCTGTTCGGTTCCCGTCGGACAGAACCAGCTCCAGGTTTGCCGTGTTTGGGTCAAAGGTCAGGTACTGAGCGACTGCAGGGAGAGAGAGGAAGAGGAAGGAGCCAAGTTACATGTCAGGTCTGTGGAGAGGCGACGCTCACAGTAGTGTCACATTTCAAACTCGATTTTGATTCTGAGGAACAGACTCAGCTCAACATCAGTATGAACAGATTCAGGAAAGACTCACTTCTGTCAGACTCTTTTAGTATCGATACTCGTTTAAATGAGTCTCTAGATTCAATACTAGTTTTAGTATCGATTAGTGTCTGAGTCGATACTTTTAAACATGTACTGTCACTTTGAGTATTTGCATAAAAGCAAAACAGGTTTAATGCCACACTGTGGAAAGATTCAGGCAAAGCATTGACATCTCCATGGAGACAAGCAGGTGGTACACCCCCGCACCAGAAAAGTTACACAGTGCATCTTTAAGTTATAAGTTCCACTCCACAAATCTTTTCACAATTTGAACTAAAGGAGGAGTTATAAGAGGAGTTATAAGAGGAGTGATGAGGAGGAGTTATGAGGAGTTATAAGAGGAGTTATGAGGAGTTATAAGAGGAGTTATGAGGAGGAGTTATGAGGAGGAGTTATGAGGAGGAGTTATAAGGAGGAGTTATGAGGAGGAGTTATAAGGAGGAGTTATGAGGAGGAGTTATAAGAGGAGTTATGAGGAGGAGTTATGAAGAGTTATAAGAGGAGTTATAAGAGGAGTTATAAGAGGAGTTATAAGAGGAGTTATGAGGAGAGTTATGAGGAGTTATAAGAGGAGTTATGAGGAGTTATAAGAGGAGTTATGAGGAGGAGTTATGAGGAGGAGTTATAAGGAGGAGTTATGAGGAGGAGTTATAAGGAGGAGTTATTAGGAGGAGTTATAAGGAGGAGTTATGAGGAGGAGTTATAAGGAGGAGTTATGAGGAGGAGTTATAAGAGGAGTTATGAGGAGGAGTTATGAAGAGTTATAAGAGGAGTTATAAGAGGAGTGATGAGGAGGAGTTATGAGGAGTTATAAGAGGAGTTATAAGAGGAGTTATGAGGAGGAGTTATGAGGAGTTATAAGAGGAGTTATAAGAGGAGTGATGAGGAGGAGTTATGAGGAGTTATAAGAGGAGTTATGAGGAGAGTTATGAGGAGTTATAAGAGGAGTTATGAGGAGGAGTTATAAGAGGAGTTATGAGGAGGAGTTATAAGAGGAGTTATAAGAGGAGTTATAAGGAGGAGTTATAAGAGGAGTTATAAGAGGAGTTATGAGGAGGAGTTATAAGAGGAGTTATGAGGAGGAGTTATAAGGAGGAGTTATGAGGAGTTATAAGAGGAGTTATGAGGAGGAGTTATAAGGAGGAGTTATAAGGAGGAGTTATGAGGAGGAGTTATAAGAGGAGTTATGAGGAGTTATAAGAGGAGTTATAATGAGGAGTTATGAGGAGGAGTTATAAGAGGAGTTATGGGGAGGAGTTATGAGGAGGAGTTATAAGGAGGAGTTATGAGGAGGAGTTATGAGGAGGAGTTATAAGGAGGAGTTATGAGGAGGAGTTATAAGGAGGAGTTATGAGGAGGAGTTATAAGAGGAGTTATTAGTTTCACTCACAGTTTTTCAGTGTCCACATGTCGTCCATGAGCTGATCTCTGTAGAACAGAACGAGTCACTGTGTCAAACACTTAGTCCAATTAGAACGACAAATGTCTGAGACTGAATCAGAACAGACTGAACTACAGAGTCAGCAGCTTTTACACAGAATAAGACCCCATGGACACACAGGGAGGGCATCTGACTCACAGGGAGGGCATCTGACACAATGACTACCTAAAGAACTCCAGTTTTTCTGAGCCGTTCCTGGTTACGAGGATAAACTGACCCGTGCTGGTTTTCGACGTTTCGGAGGCGGAGGAGGCTGACTCCAGACGACAGAGAGATCAGAGGGTCCTCCTGAGTGAGAGGAGCGTCAGCGTCGGCTGTTTCGGGTCCTCCATCGCCGTCCTGTGTATCTGTGATATAAAACAGCTTTAAAACAGAGGCGAGCGCGGTGGCAGAGTGGTTAGCCCTCCTCCTCGTACTGTAGGGAGATTTGGAACCCCCCGAATGACATCATCAATTTACTTTTCCTAAATTTCAAAATAAAATAGAAATATCTGACTTTTTTTTTTAGGTATTTTAGACCTAAATGTTCCTGCTGGGGTATTCTTCCTGTATGTCTATGGTGAAATGTTCAGCAGTTACCATGGTGACACGGTGAATGCACATTAGGCAATGACGACCAAACAAGTGACGTCTGGTAGTTTTAAGAAGGTTTAGGAAATACAAAATGGATTTAAAGATCACAGGCGTAAAAACTGTTGGCTGGAATGCTAATGCTAATGCTAACGCTAATGCTAGCCTGGGACTGTATCGTTATTTGAGAGCGACTTGTTGAACAGCACAAATCGGCTCACCTGGTGTCGATGAAACTGAGGTCATTAGGGTCGGACTGTGTTAAATTAAAGCTCAGATTAACGTCTAACTCGAGTAACAGCTGCAGACGGAGCAGTGCCTACAGTTAGCATCACACCCCCAGGGAATGTGGACGCTGTCAGCTGCAAAGTCTCAGCTCACAGATCTCCACCTCCTGTGACGGGCAGCATTTTGCGGACTTTTCTCTCGTCAAACTACGTGATATTTTTGGTTTAAATGATCAATCGCTACGGCAACGGTCGTCATGGATACACCCGTGAATATAAATCACCTGGTTCCTTCCTTTTCGGGTCGGCCGCGTTTTCGTTTCGTTCCAACTCGAGCAGCTCCCATCCGTCCACCTCGTCGCAGCTCGGGTCTTTCTCCGCGCCTCTGGAGTTCACTGGGGCTTTTAATTTGAAAGCATCGTCGTCTTTATCCTCATCTTCATTGTCGCCGTGGGCTTTTATTTTGAAGGAATCCTGTACCTCTGCGCCGCCACTGGGTTCACTTTGCGCTTTTATTTTGAAGGAGTCCTCTTTAATACCTCCACTTTGTCCGTCTTGTTTATCGACCTGTGTTTTGAAGGCTTTCCCTTTCTCATTATCCTGCGCTTTTACTTTGAAAGCTTCCTCTCGCTCACTCTCTCCTTCCTGTTCTTCTTGTTCATTGGCTTTTGTTTTGACAGAGTCCTCTTGCTCTCTCTTTCCTCTTTGTTCTGTCTGCTCATTGTCTTTTATTTTGAAGGCGTCCTCTTTCTCTCGTTCTCCGCTCAGTTCTGTTTGTTCCTGTGCTTTTATTTTGGCGGCGTCCTCTTTCTCTGCCGCTTCTCTCGGCTGCTCGCTTTGTTCCTGTGCTTTTATTTTGGCGGCGTCCTCTTTCTCTCGTTCTCCGCTCAGTTCTGTTTGTTCCTGTGCTTTTATTTTGGCGGCGTCCTCTTTCTCTCGTTCTCCGCTCAGTTCTGTTTGTTCCTGTGCTTTTATTTTGGCGCCGTCCTCTTTCTCTCGTTCTCCGCTCAGTTCTGTTTGTCCCTGTGCTTTTATTTTGGCGGCGTCCTCTTTCTCGGCCTCTTCTCTCGGCCGCTCGCTTTGTTCCTGTGCTTTTACTTTGGCGGCGTCCTCTCTGCGCAGTGACTTCCTGAGAATCCCTGAAATGTCACCAGTGAAACTCGAGAACTCGTTTTTAAACAGACCCAGATCGTCTTTCAGGCCGTTCAGAGGCGTTTTCTCTTTGGGCTCAGACTTTTTCGCGTCTTTATCTTTGAAAATGTTGAGTAAATCTTGTGTGAAAAGTCCGAGGTCCTCTTTGATGAGCTGGATGGCGCTGGGGGGTCTTTTGTCCCGGGGTTTGGACGGACCGGCCGCTGCGTCTGGTCTCGGGTTTGATTCCGGTTCTTTCTCTGAGTTTGTTGGCGTTTCTTTTTGTTCTGAAGGAAAACTCATTTTCAAAGTCGTTTATTTGGGCAAAATGTTCCACATCTGAAATCAAAATCAGAAACGAGTTAGACGTGATTTAATCGTCATGTCAACCAGCCCAAGTGTGCTTGAGTCTCTATGGTTCTCATCTCATGTTATAATTTACACATTTTAAATCACAATATTCATCTAAAACCACGTAATAAAAGAAACAAATGCTGTAGCGCCCCCTGTGGACAGACGCACGTCGCACTAAAGCGCCGCATGCTGTAGCGCCCCCTGTGTGATTTAATTGATACTTTGCAGCTGATGTCATCAACATTCCCCGGGGGTCAGGGGGTGGGGTGATGCTAACTGGAGGCACTGCTCTGTCTGAAGCTGTTACTCCAGTTAGACTTTAATCTGACCCTAAAGAGCTGATTTATCTGAACTAAAACAGATGAGCTGATCTGTGCTGTTAAATAAGTCCCTGTACAATAGTATTACAGGCACAAGCTAGCATGAGCATTAGCATTAGCATTAGCATTAGCATTAGCCAACAGTTTTTCACCTTTTTGTTGAAAATCAAACAGGACATAAATGCTCGTGTGCTGTTTAAATACAGTATTTTGTTTGCTAACATATGCTTTGTGTCACCACGGCAACTGCTGAACATTCGAGCTTAGATGTACACGTAGAACCCCCCCAGTGTGATGTCACTGCAAAGTATCAATACTCAAACAGCAGCATTATAACATATTCCAAAGAGACAGATTTTCTTTAAGTAAATACTTAAAGAGTCTGATTTTGCTCCATCGACTCTGGCTCCAATTCACTTTACATAGAAAAACTGTGTCCTCTCTCTGTCCCCTCTGTCCTCTCTTTGTCCCCTCTGTCCTCTCTCTGTCCTCTCTCTGTGTCCTCTGTCCTCTCTCTGTCTCTGCTGCTTCAGACTCATTCTGGTCTTAAATGTTCGTATTAACCCTCTACATGATCCTGGGGTTTTTATTTCACTCTTGTGTCTGTAAATTCAGATCTGAACATTAATAACAGACAAATCAGGCCCCGCCCCCTGTCCCCACGGTCGCTCCTGCTCGTGTTAGCTACAGGTTTGATTGACACTCCATTCTTCGGTTGCTATGATACAAACACTCCCATTTCCAAATATGGATCTTTTGACTGAAGACAGAAGAAAAGGCTGAAATCTGACAAACTAACACCAGAATCACTGATCTTTTCCTTGTGTTTCCGCGTCGTTGCTCTCGTGTTTTCTTTCTCACACCTGGGAAAGTGTCCTGCAGACGTCGGGCTGTAGAGGGCGCCGTCCAGACTAAAGAGTGAATCACCTGGAGGACACGTCACCTCGACATCACCTGACTCGGTCCAAATGAGCACGTTCTGATGGGAGAACTCTGAGCAAACGCGGTTTAAAGAGTAAAAAAAGACGAGTAAATACAACTCCAAACTTTGAAAGACTAAATGAAAAGTTGTACCTGGTAACGGGGCGTGTCCTCGTCGTGTCCTCGTCGTGTCCTCGCCGTGTCCTGGGACTGTTCCAGGGCTGTGATTTGGTTGTTGTTGTTTCTGGTTCTGGCGGCGCTCGTGTGTGATCTGGTCCGACCTGTTCCACCTCATGCTTCGCCCTGAAACGGCTCCGGCTCAACTATTAACGTTACACCTGAACATGTTGAATAGAGTATAGGCTGAGTCATGACACTTTCTGAAAAATACTGCAGTTTTGAATTAAAACCACAGTACAGAAGTTTTTTTTGTCAATAAATAGACAAAAATAAAGCACATTTGTCATTTGGGTTTATGGCACTGAAAAACCCGCCTCTCCACAAACCTGATCCTTATTTGACCTGGAGGAGAATTGAGAATGTTCCGCAGTTTGGTTTTAGCTTCCTGTTTCCATGGTTATCTTATCCTTTTTGGTCATGACCACAGGTTTGCAGCCAACCTCTAAATCCAAGGCCAGTCCCGGTTTAGCTCTGGTTTAGTCCTGGTTTAGTCGCGGTTTAGTCCTGGTTTAGTCCTGCTTTAGTCCTGGTTTAGACCTGGTTTAGTCCTGGTTTAGCTCTGGTTTAGCCCTGGTTTAGTCCTGGTTTAGTCCTGGTTTAGTCCCGGTCTAGTCCCGGTTTAGTCCCGGTTTAGTCCCGGTTTAGTCCCGGTTTAGTCCCGGTTTAGTCCTGGTTTAGTCCCGGTTTAGTCCCAGTTTAGTCCCGGTTTAGTCCTTGTTTAGTCCCGGTTTAGTCCCAGTTTAGTCCTGGTTTAGTCCCGGTTTAGTCCTGGTTTAGTCCCGGTTTAGTCCCAGTTTAGTCCTGGTTTAGTCCTGGTTTAGATCTCTATGGTCCTGGCTGTAGACTCCATTAAAAAGACTGGATGACTCAATCTCAAACGCGATTTTTGGGAAACTTAATTATGAAAAGCAGAAATTAATTTAAACAAGTTTTAAAAGACACGGGGAGGGCATCTGACACACGGGGTTTGAGTTTGTGCCAAGAAACAAATGATTTACATCATCACAAACTTTACACCAGAGTCAGACGATCCTCAGTGTGGAGCGATATTCTATATCCACAGAGAGACTGGATTATTCTATATCCACAGAGACTGGATTATTCTATATCCACAGAGACTGGATTATTCTATATCCACAGAGACTGGATTATTCTATATCCACAGAGACTGGATTATTCTATATCCACAGACTGGATTATTCTATATCCACAGAGAGACTGGATTATTCTATATCCACAGAGACTGGATTATTCTATATCCACAGAGACTGGATTATTCTATATCCACAGAGAGACTGGATTATTCTATATCCACAGAGACTGGATTATTCTATATCCACAGAGAGACTGGATTATTCTATATCCACAGACTGGATTATTCTATATCCACAGAGAGACTGGATTATTCTATATCCACAGAGACTGGATTATTCTATATCCACAGAGACTGGATTATTCTATATCCACAGAGAGACTGGATTATTCTATATCCACAGAGACTGGATTATTCTATATCCACAGAGAGACTGGATTATTCTATATCCACAGAGAGACTGGATTATTCTATATCCACAGAGAGACTGGATTATTCTATATCCACAGAGAGACTGGATTATTCTATATCCACAGAGAGACTGGATTATTCTATATCCACAGAGAGACTGGATTATTCTATATCCACAGAGAGACTGGATTATTCTATATCCGCAGAGACTGGATTATTCTATATCCACAGAGAGACTGGATTATTCTATATCCACAGAGACTGGATTATTCTATATCCACAGAGACTGGATTATTCTATATCCACAGAGAGACTGGATTATTCTATGTCCACACAGAGACTGGATTATTCTATACCCACAGAGACTGGATTATTCTATGTCCACAGAGACTGGATTATTCTATATCCACAGAGAGACTGGATTATTCTATATCCACAGAGAGACTGGATTATTCTATATCCACAGAGAGACTGGATTATTCTATGTCCACAAAGAGACTGGATTATTCTATATCCACAGAGAGACTGGATTATTCTATGTCCACAGAGAGACTGGATTATTCTATATCCACACAGCGATTTACAGATAATCACTGTTCTGTCTCTACACCGTGAGCAT
Organism: Periophthalmus magnuspinnatus; assembly: GCF_009829125.3. Classification (NCBI taxonomy): domain Eukaryota; kingdom Metazoa; phylum Chordata; class Actinopteri; order Gobiiformes; family Gobiidae; genus Periophthalmus; species Periophthalmus magnuspinnatus. The sequence goes on from NC_047129.1 coordinate 33,977,782, forward strand.
CACCACAACAGCAGATTGTCGTAACCAGCAAGACGGAGGGACCAAAAGTGCACGACTCATGAAGGGTTAAACGATGTCTTTATTCACAGAAGTGTGTACATAGTGATCACAGTTCAATAATCCACAAGGCCGGGGAACGAGGTGCTTCACAGCGTAGTTCAGAAGCTGGGGAGCGTGGGTGCGGATCTGTGAGCAGGGGAACACACAAGTGCACGACGTGGGTAACGTGAGACCATACCAAGGTAGAAGTGCAGGTGCGGGGAGGTCCGGAGCTGGGTCTCGGGCGGAGGTCTGTAGAAAAGCCAAAATTCCAATCAGACAGGGGTTTTACAAAAATACCAAGATACAAAGTCGAGCAGAAATATTCACGTGTGACACGCGGACGTTCCGGCGCCGAGTGTCTGGTCCTCGCTCCTCTTATCCACAGCAGGTGGTGTTGATTGTGTAGATGGGCTGCAGGTGCGCGCAGGAGGAGCAGGACTCCGCCCAGCTCCGGAGACAGACAGGTGAGGGAGGAGGGAACACAGCACAGGAGGACAGGAAAAACAGGCATCATGACATAGATAAACAAATGAAGTGCTGTTTGGAGGGACTGGCTTCAGCTGAAACAGAGATAACTCATGTCTCATCCATGGACTAGAGGAGATTTAAAAATGAAGTATTTTCAGTTTGTGTAAACGAGTCAAACATTGAGGAGCAGTGTGTTAAAAACACATTGAATGATATGAACTTTTAAAATGAATAGTTCTCCAATAACCTGATGGATGAGGGAAAACAAACCCTAAAACAAAGTAAACCTCAAAAATAACAGGCCCTTTAAAGACCTTCACTGGAACATACTTTAATCTCTTTGGTTTCAGCGTCACCAGATTCACCAACACAGAAATACGGGAACATTTTCTCTTTGAATCTGTCCTTGTGAGAGCAGATCAGAGACATGTCTCCAGCGTCAAACAAAGACACTGTCCCTTCATCACAGTTCAGTCGCACTCGGATCCTCTGAGGGCTCCTCTTCAGGACAAGAGTTTTACCATCAACATCAGAATATTCTCCATCGTCAAGCATTAAACACCACAGTCCATTTTCTGGAGTGGCCTCTCTGTCTTCCTTCTTGTCAACAGACTCTTTGGCCAAACCAATGATCCAGTCTGGATGGTCCCCCACCTCCACGTCCCACTGGTGAGAGCCAGAGCTGAAGCCCTCACTGCCCTGGACCTCTCTGTATTTACAGAATCTCTCTGGATTATCAGGGACCTGTTGTTCTTCAGTTTCTCCATGTCTCACCCCCCTCAGATCCTCAGACACATAGAGCCACCTGTTTGCAGTGTTTGGGTCCAGAATGACTGGACTGTACTGCACCAGGGCTCTCATCTTCTTCCAGGCGTTGAAGGCCACGTTGGCCAGGACTTTGGGCTGGTTTATCAGGAGTCCTGGTCTGAGCTGTGGGCTGGGCTGTGAGAGCAGAGTCTGTCTGTCTTTGTGAGTGTCTCTGTACTGTGTGAGGAAGTCCATGTTCTGTTTCTTCAGCAGATCTTCCACAGTCAGGAGGTTCTGCTCCACAGTACACAGCTCCTCCCTGATCTGCACCATCTGTGCTTCTATGGTCTGGGTCTGTCTGCTCTGCTCCTGTCTCAGAGCTCTGAGTGCAGACTCCTCCTCCTGTTGGAGGAACCGGTGTAACAGCTCAAACTCCGCCTTGATGTGACGTTCACAGGCCTCCACCTGCGCATGTGCCAGCTCCTGTATTTGTTCACACTGTGTCTGTTTGTCTAAGACCTGATCTCTCTTCTGGAACAGAGACTGCTGCTGCGAGCACAGCCTTCCCTTCTTTTCACTCACGCCTGAGTCCACAGTCACCACCTTATGCCCCAAGTGAAGAGAAAACTCACAGACAGAGCACAGAAAGTGGCTCTCATCCAGGCAGAACAGAGGCGTCTGCTCTGGGTGTGAGGTGCACATCACGGGCCTCTCTCCTCCTGGAGCCTCCTCCTTCTGTGAAAAGCACACAATCAGTTCCTTCAGAGCAAAGTTCACTTCTAGATGTTCTTTCGAGGACTTCCTGCGACACATGGGGCAGTTCCTGGTGCTGTTCTTGTTCCAATAGCTGTACAGACACTTGGAGCAGAAGCTGTGGTGACAGGTCAGGGACACTGGCTCTTTAAAGGTGTCCAGACAAACAGGACAAGTCAGAAAGTCCTTCATTGCAGAGATCTTCTCCATTTGGACCAAAGTCTTCAGACTCACACAGCTGTGTCCTCTGTGTCCGACGTCCTGACAAACACTGACTGAATACTTTCACTTTACTGTAAATGAGTCATTCGTCACTCACACCGGAGAGGCACATCAGCAGCAGCAGAGGGCGCTGTTGCTCCATTTTACATTCAGCCACATAGTACTCTATCCACTCCAGGATGCCCACACTTACATTCAGCAAATCCAGAAGATATACATAGATTTACAGTGGGGCAAAAAACTTTAGTCAGTCACCAATTGTCCAAGTTCTGATCTTAAAAAGACGAGACGCCTGTAATTTTCATCATAGTTTCACTTCAACGATGAGACAGAATGAAAGAATCCAGGAAATCACACTGTAGGATTTTTAATGAATTAATAGGTAAATTCCTTGGTAAAATAAGTATTTGTCTCCTACAAACAAAGATCTGTGTCTCTGACCTGTAACTTCTTCTTTCAGAGGCTCCTCTGTCCTCCACTCGTCCCCTGTTTTAATGGTCCCTGTTTGAACTCGTTATCAGAATAAAAGACACAACCTCAAACAGTCAGACTCAAACTCCACTATGGACAAGACCAAAGAGCAAAGGAACCACAAACAAAACTGTAGACACCAGGCCCCGAACACTCAATCTGCAACAGGTAAGAGCTGGAGTCAACAAATCAACTGTGGAGCAAGTATTAGAAAATAGAAGACAAGACACTGATAATCTCCCTCGATCTGGGGCTCCACGTGAGACCTCACCCTGTGGGGTCAAAATGACACAAGAACAATGAGCAAAACCCCCAGAACCACACGGGGCAACCTAGTGAATGACCTGCAGAGAGCTGGGACCAAAGTAACAAAGGCACCATCAGTAACACACTACACCACCAGGGACTCAAATCCTGCAGTGTCAGACGTGTCTCCTGCTTAAGACGGGACATGTCCAGGCCCGTCTGAAGTTTGACAGAAGCATTTGGATGATCCAGAAGAGGATTGGGACAATGTCACAGGGTCAGATCAAACCAAAATACAACAGTTTGGTAAAAACTCAACTTGTCGTGTTTGGAGGAGAGAGAATGCTGAGATGCATCCAGAGAACACCAGACCTACTGTGAATCATGGGGGTGGAAACATCATGCTTTGGGGCTGTTTTTCTGCAAAGGGACCAGGACGATTCATGTAAAGGAAAGAATGAACGGGGCCATGTATCGTGAGTGAAAACCTCCTTCCATCAGCGAAGACATTGAAGATGAAACGTGGCTGGGTCTTTCAGCGTGACAATGATCCCAAACACATCGCCCGGGCAACGAAGGAGAGGCTTCGTAAGAAGCATTTCAAGGTCCTGGAGTGGCCCAGTCTCCAGATCTCAACCCCATAGAAAATCTTTGGAGGGAGTTGAAAGTCCATGTTGTCCAAAACATCACTGCTCTAGAGGAGATCTGCAGGAGGAATGGACCAAACTACAGCAACAGTGAAAACCTCTGGAGACAGAAAACGACCTGTCACTGCAACAAAGGGAATATAACAAAGTATGAGATGAACTTTTGTTATTGACCATATATTTATTTTCCACCGTAATTTGCAAATAAATTCTTTAAAAATCAGACAATGTGATTCCTGGATTCTTTCCCCCCCATTCTTTTTTTTGTTTTGCCAAACACATTAACAGGGGACATAGTGTTGCAGATTTCTGTTGTAACACTGGCTCTAACAGATTCCTTAAGTCTTGTCACTAACCAAATGTATCAGGTTGAACATATGTGAATGTAGATCTTTTTGTGTGTGTGCAGTTGTCGGGAGCAGAGAGGCCTCCTGCTGGTGAACCGGAGAACAGCAGCTCTACAGCGGCAGCAGCTGAGGCCCCTGATGGAGGAAGCAAGGTACAGAAGTCCACTCATGTTTCACTGACGGAGAGTGACAAATGCCATGGCTGTTCAAGTTGCATTATTTTGCAATGGATTGATATTGGCAGTAAATAAGTTCTATCGGGACAGAGCCGTTTTAAAGCCTCAGAGAATCAGTGAAGGTGTTGACTTGTTGCACATAAACACATTTGACACATATCAGCTCTACCTCATATAATATTTTAGTGGTAAAACTTTTCCCAAATTCTCAGTTGAAATGAACGAGAATCCCACATAACTGAAAGTTCAGTCGCATTTACGGAACGGATTTACGGAAAAAGTGGGCACGGCTGAATAAGGTCAAACTAGTTCAAATAAATCAACTGCAATAAATAAACAGCAGAATGAAAGTCGTTAGTTTGAATGTACAATGAGTCATAAAAAGGACTTAACGATTCCTCTAAAGCTCAAATCTCATCCTGGAAAAACAACCAAGACTTCCCCACGTGAACAAAGAAAAGGTACTGATAAATAGTGACTGACTCAAGAAACGATAAATATTAAGGCTTTAAAATGACTGTTTCATGTATCGTATATTAAACCATGAGTCGATACGGTCATTGGTCACAGGTATCGATACTAAACACTAACACAGGTACTAGTCCACCAAACCAAGTCAGAACTAGAAAAACACCTCATGTGCACTTTAAGATCTCTGAGTATTGTCCTTTTAAGATCTCATCTCAATATTGTCCCTTTAAGATCTCGTCTGAGTATTGTCCCTTTAAGATCTCGTCTGAGTATTGTCCCTTTAAGATCTCGTCTGAGTATTGTCCCTTTAAGATCTCGTCTGAGTATTGTCCCTTTAAGATCTCGTCTGAGTATTGTCCCTTTAAGATCTCATCTCAATATTGTCCCTTTAAGATCTCGTCTGAGTATTGTCCCTTTAAGTTCTCGTCTGAGTATTGTCCCTTTAAGATCTCATCTCAATATTGTCCCTTTAAGATCTCGTCTGAGTATTGTCCCTTTAAGATCTCGTCTGAGTATTGTCCCTTTAAGATCTCGTCTGAGTATTGTCCCTTTAAGATCTCGTCTGAGTATTGTCCCTTTAAGATCTCGTCTGAGTATTGTCCCTTTAAGATCTCGTCTGAGTATTGTCCCTTTAAGATCTCATCTCAATATTGTCCCTTTAAGATCTCGTCTGAGTATTGTCCCTTTAAGATCTCGTCTGAGTATTGTCCCTTTAAGATCTCGTCTGAGTATTGTCCCTTTAAGATCTCGTCTGAGTATTGTCCCTTTAAGATCTCGTCTGAGTATTGTCCCTTTAAGATCTCGTCTGAGTATTGTCCCTTTAAGATCTCGTCTGAGTATTGTCCCTTTAAGATCTCGTCTGAGTATTGTCCCTCAGCGCTGAATGGCTTTGTTGTTCCTCAGATGGAGATGGTCTTCTGGCTCCTTTCCATGTTGGCGAATCGGGACAAAGAGGAGATGTCCCGCACTCTGTTGGCTCTGTCCAGCTCTCAGGACAGCTGCGTGGCCATGAGGAAGTCCGGCTGCGTCCCTCTGTTAGTCCAGATCCTGCACGAGTCCCAGACCGAGGCCAAGACCGCGGACAAGGTGAGGGACGCTTTAAAGAACACACATGACGCATTCTGTGGCTTTAATTATATTTTTAACGTGCTTTTGGTCACTTTGGGGAATTTTAGTGTCGTGACAACGCACAGTCCATCGTCACATCGGTGTAAGTATCTGTAAAACTGAGTCCTTTTTGTCCCTGCAGGCGTCCTGTAGCAGAGAGGCGCGCTCCAGAGCCGGCGCCGCTCTTCATAACATCATCTTCTCCCAGAGCGACGAGGGGCAGGGCCGCAGGGAGATGAGGGTCCTGCAGGTGCTGGAGCAGGTGCGGACGTACTGCGAGACCGGCTGGGACTGGATCGAGAGCCACGCCCACACGCCGTCTCCCGGGGCAACCCTCTGCACAGGTCAGACGCCACAGAAGATCAACTGTCACTATGTTTACACAAACGGAAAAAAAAATGGACAACTGGCCCACATTACGCTATTTTCTGTTATAATCCACAACATCTCAGCTGTAGTTGCCGGGTTTACGATATTTTGTTAAGTCAATTTAAAGGTCCTTCACTACGCAAACCCAAGTCTCGAGCGCTTTAAGCCACGTTAGAACATTGTTTCCTCGTCACAAACAGACCTGGAGCTGTGTTTTGTTTCATTCACACATGTTTAACTCACGTATCCTTCATATTTCGGCTGAGTTCTTCTCTCAAACAGAAAACACTGAGCCCCAAATCTGCCAGTCTCAAGGAGCTGTTTACTTGAAAACTACCACTTCATGACATCACAAGGTGGAACAGAGCATTTTGACAGACATACTTGTCACTTAAACAGGTGTGCATGAAACAAAACACAATTCCAGGTATGTTTTTAATGATGAAAAGATAAGGACCTTTAACCCGATTTATCAAAAAACTGTAAACCCGGAAACTACGACTGAGATATTGTGAATTGAATCTCAAAGATCACAGTAGCACATCTGGAGAGGCCTGCACGTACTCGGATACTCTGCATGTAACAGCTCAGTCTGATGTAGATTAGGGGCAGACTAGGAGAGGCGTTCAACTGCACAGGGTAAGAAACCGACAGGAAAATATTACACGTGTTTAGACGTTTACCCTCAAATATAGAGCAACGAATCTGACATCAAGGACAAGGTACAAGCTAAAGTGAACTGTTAGCAAACTATAAACATAACTGTAAACATGCTCAGATGTTCTTGTTTTGTTGCTCACCTGTTCTCGTTGGTCAGATGTTTCCGTTTTGTTGCTCACCTGTTCTTGTTCTCGTTGGTCAGATGTTCTTGTTTTGTTGCTCACCTGTTCTTGTTCTCGTTGGTCAGATGTTCCTGTTTTGTTGCTCACCTGTTCTTGTTCTCATTGGTCAGATGTTCTTGTTTTGTTGCTCACCTGTTCTTGTTGGTCAGATGTTCTTGTTTTGTTGCTCACCTGTTCTTGTTCTTGTTGGTCAGATGTTCTTGTTTTGTTGCTCACCTGTTCTTGTTCTCGTTGGTCAGATGTTCCCGTTTTGTTGCTCACCTGTTCTTGTTTTCATTGGTCAGATGTTCTTGTTTTGTTGCTCACCTGTTCCTGTTCTCGTTGGTCAGATGTTCCTGTTTTGTTGCTCACCTGTTCTTGTTCTCGTTGGTCAGATGTTCTTGTTTTGTTGCTCACCTGTTCTTGTTCTCGTTGGTCAGATGTTCCTGTTTTGTTGCTCATCTTTTCATGTTCTCATCAGATGTTCCGGAGCCCGTGGACCCACAGATCTGCCAGGCCGTCTGTGCCATCATGAAGCTGTCGTTCGAGGAAGAGTATCGTCGCGCCATGAACGAACTGGGTAAAACACGCAATTTGACTTTATTTATTTCACCCGTAGACTGTAAATATAGATGGACATAACCTGTCCTCTGTCTGTAACTGCTGCTAAATCAGTGAGAAGGGGCGTGTACCTTCAACAACCCTGCTCCTGATTGGCTCTTGAGGTGCACACTCAGGATTTCCAGTTGCAAATTAGCCGCTAAAACTGCTAGCCTCGAGTGGCTTCATTTTGAGTGCGCAGTTACCCCAATGGGTCCCTGTACCTCTGGTTGGGAAACATTGCCTGTTCATAAACTTTTCCCTTATTCAATTGTTGTCAAACTGTGACAGAGGTTTGAGGTTTGAGTTCAAAATATTGCAACCTCTTGTTTTTATTTCTCAAAGTGTGCACATGGTCACGGTTTTGTTTGTTGTTTGTTGTATTTTGTATTTTGGACGTGTCGCGCTCAGGATCAGCTGTTGGTTCCTCACACGTTCTCTCGTCGTTCTCTTGTCGTTCTCTCAGGCGGACTGCAGGTGGTGGCGGACCTGATCCACCTGGAGAACGAGATGTACGGGACACAGAACGACCCGATAAACATGGCTCTGAGACGCTACGCAGGGATGACGCTAACCAACCTCACCTTCGGAGACGTCGTCAACAAGGTACTGACTCGACCCAAGTACTTTTCTAACGTCCTGGCACGGCAAAATGTCACCGTAACACAAGAGAGTTTACGTCCAAATACAAACGTTTGTAACTCTGTTCTTGTAAATATTAAATTCTGTAACTTTCTGTGACGCTCAGCAGACCCGCTCACCTCGAAGCTTCTTCACGTTCACGTTCTTCAACAGATTTTTGACAAATTAAACATTAAAACTTTAAAATCATAATTGAGGCTGAGGATAATATACAACTTTTTTTTTAGCATTTTCCCATATTATGATAGTTTCCTCACGAAAAACACGTCTGAAGAGGTTTTAAATGTCGTCCATGCATGTTTGAGTAATCTAGTGATCTCTCCCAGGCCCTTTTCAAACCCTTCTTACAGTTAGTTGTACGAGGCTCCGCCCACAAGCCTACATGACCCATGCTCCCACAATTCTCCATAAATAAACAAAAAACATGATACAAAACTGTACACTATGACTTCACAAACCTGGTGTGATGTGCAGTAGTTTCATTAGTGCGATGCAGAGTGTGTTGTGAGGGGGGAGGACAAAAAAATACATATTTAAAAATGTATATGTTGATTTCAGCTCATATAACATTTTCTAAACAACAAAAGACGGTGACCTAAAGATGTTATGTGTTAGCAGTTATAGCAGTTTAAGCTAACGTTACACACCTGTTTCTCCTTGTTCCAGGCGACGCTGTGTTCTCGTAGGAGCTGTCTTCAGGCTCTGGTGGCTCAGCTGGGCTCAGACAGTGAGGAGCTGCACCAGGTCGTGTCGTCTGTGCTCAGAAACCTCTCGTGGCGAGCGGACATCAGCAGCAAACGTGTGCTCCGAGACATCCGCTGTGTGTCGGCCCTCATGACCTGCGCGCTGCAGGCCACGAAGGTACAAACACGTCTGCTTCAAGTCATGGATTCAACTGGTAGATTAAAAAAAGAACCATGTAGTATTTTTATATCGGTGTTTGTTTTAATGTGGGTTGTTGTCAGATGTGTGGAGTTGCACATTTGTGTTTGGACTCGAGTCAGACTTAAGACTTATCTTGATAAAAATGGACTAAGACGAGGAGATATGTGGCATGAGACCTTCTGATTCTTCTTCTCTGTGTGATTTTACAGGAACAATTTGTAACATGCTCCTCCCCAGTTCTTAATTTGTGACCAAACCGTAGGACTTGACATGGACTTGACTTGAGACTTGGTCCCAGGAGAGTCTTTTTGCCCTGGCCGTTAATATATTATTGCTATTATGTTCTCCGTAAGTTCTTATGGCTCTAAATAAGGAGTACGTTCTGTCATCACTAGACGCTCGGTAACAGTGAAACGGTTTTGCTTTAGATAAACTTTAATCACCATAACAAAAGAAAAATTCACTTCCGTCGACTGGACAAAAGTTTTAGAGTAAAAACGTTTCATCCTTCAGTTGTGGTCAGCTGCTGGTGGACACTGTTTTATAATCACCGTTGGTATTAATTTTTGTAAAGCCGTGACAAACAGACACTGCTTGAACTAATAGTTTTATCATTAAGAAATAAATTAAACAACAAATACAGCACTGTAGACATGTAATTCAATGTACAGTAAACAAAGAGGTAAATCTTTTAGTTAATTAGCATAATAAAGGTCCGCTAGCTTAAATGCTGTATGCTAACGTTTTTTTTCCTCTACTTTTCTTCAACTGTTTCAGAGACTAAATTGTATTCACACATTAACTTAAATTATCTTAAGTAAATCGTATTGCGTGTTACACTAAATATTCAAATAAAAAATCAGACTTACAGATTTATGTGGGCCAACGTCACCTAAACACGACTTCAGCCGAGTTTCACGTTAAAAACACCAACTTTCGCTACATGAGGACGTTCTGAACAAATACATAACAGTTTATTTCAGACAAACTGGACCATGGCAGAATATTTTTTGACTTGAAAGTTGTTGTTTTTCATACAACACAAGCCAATACTTTGTCTAAATAGTACAGAAAAAAAAAATTCAAATATTTTAGTTAATTTCTCTTTCTCACGCCGCAAAATCTGTTACTTTTTGGATTATCGTGAGGCAGATCATAGTGTCAAGTCTTTCATTTTAAGTCATTTCGCGCTAACTTCATCTCCGCTGATCGTTGTCTTTCCAGGAGTCGACCCTGAAGAGTTTGCTGAGCGCGCTGTGGAACCTGTCGGCTCACAGCATCGATAACAAAGCCGCCATCTGCTCGGTGGAAGGAGCTCTGGGGTTCCTGGTGAGCACTCTGACGTATCGCTGTCAGACCAACTCTCTGGCCATCATCGAGAGCGGAGGAGGGATACTGCGCAACGTGTCCAGCCTCATCGCCACGAGGGAGGACTACAGGTCAGAGACTGAACGCAGACATACGCGAGGAGGACGTACGATGTTACAGCTGCAGGGAATCGTCACTAAAATAAAAAGAAATAGGCGTAATAATTAGACGAACACAAAACTTTAGATAGATTGTTGTAGGATAAACTGTAGTAGCCCGAAAGTTGTAAGACGAGGCACGACGTTGGAGACTTGAACCCTCAAGACACTTTGATAGTGTTGTCCATTCTAGTCTAGCGCAGTCCAGTCTGGCTCTGCTTCCATTGTAGGGAGTATTATACCTCTGATGTCTTGATGTAAATATAATTAGGTTTCTATATGGCAAACAAATACATGGGAGTTTTACTTACAGTCTCTCCTCTCTCCGCAGACAAGTCCTTCGTGACCACAGCTGCCTGCAGACTCTGCTCCAGCACCTGCGCTCTCACAGCCTGACCATTGTCGGAAACGCATGCGGAACACTCTGGAACCTCTCCGCTCGCAGCCCCAAAGACCAAGAGCTGCTCTGGGACATGGGCGCGGTCAGCATGCTCCGAAACCTCATCCACTCCAAGCACAAGATGATCGCGATGGGCAGCGCTGCAGCTCTGAGGAACCTACTCACCAACCGACCGCTCAAATACAAGGATACCGCCGTGGTGTCGCCCGGATCGTGTATGCCGTCTCTTTACATGAGGAAACAGAAAGCTTTGGAGGCCGAACTTGACGCGAAACACTTAGCGGAGACTTTTGATACGATTGAAAAGCAAAGTCCGAAACATTTAACCCTTAACAAACCGCTACGGCACATTGAGAGTCTCGCTAAGGACTACGCTTCCGATTCAGGCTGTTTCGACGACGACGAAGGGCCGAATATGTCCAGCAGTTTGGAGACAGGGAGCTTCTCAATGCTGTCAATGTTCCTTTCCAATTCAAATCTGATCCAAAACCAAGCGCAAAAGCAAAACAACAAGCCAGAGAGAGATATGGAACCGCCACAAAAAATACGCCAAATCGCTCCCGCAGAAGACGACGTGTCAGCCGCGGCGGAGAAGTTAGCAAAGAAAATCACGAATACGGTCGCAAAAATTGACAGATTGGTAGATGACATCACCATGCATACGTCGTCAGAGGATAGTCTGAGTCTGAGCTCTGAGGATCACCTCGCAGACTGGCCCTACAGCATGGATGAGTTAAACGAAGGCAGAGCAATGTCATGTTCTCCGTGTCGTTTTTCAGATACGAGCAGTTTGGTGCAAAGGGATCGCTTAAGCCGTGCACATGCGCTTTTACGACTCAAAGCAGCGCATTCGAGCGTCTCCACGGACAGTCTGAACAGCGGTAGCAGCGATGGATATTGTGGAAGTAAAGACCAGATTCAATCGGTGCCAAGGCCTGTGGTAATTCAACAGCAAAGACCCAACCAACTCGATCTGAAGTTAGCGCATGATCAGCTGCTAAACGTAATCAATGCTGTTCAAAATGAAACAACCGAACAAGAAATCCCAGAGAGAGATACAATGGGAAACGAAGAGATAAAAACACAAGATTTTAATTTAACAGAAGCAGAGAAAAACCAAGAGCAGCCAGTTCAAACTCCAGTCAGCGCATCAACGAAAATGTCCTCAGACGTTAGCATGACCTCCATAAAGCTGTCCCCATCGTATCAACAAGTCCCGCTGATCCAAAGTGTGGCTAAATTTGGCGTTGCAAAAACTACCATAAACGTACAAGCGGCTCAAGCCATGCGCAGACAAGCCTGGGTGCCAACGGCCATGACAGGGGGTAGTATGACCAAGTTCTCCCCAATGACGTCCACCAGAAGTCCAACGATAGGCCCAATGGAGACGGTTCAGAAATACTCTGTTGAGAACACGCCCATTTGCTTCTCACGTTGTAGTTCGCTGTCCTCCCTTTCGTCCGGAGAAGGGGATGGCGTAGGAGCGCTGGACGTACAAAGCGAAAATGAACTAGACAGCGACTCGTCATTGGAAATAATTGAAGTTGAAGATGGAGAGGTTGTCAAAAGAGAAGACGAAGATGCGACTTTAGAGGATTTGAGTGACAGCCAACTGCTTGTGACCGATTCCAAAACGTTTTCAAGCAAAGAAACTGTTCCGATCGCGATTCCGTGTCCAGCGAAAAGGGAGAAAGTGTTCCTTCGTAGTGCACAAAATACAATACTCGAGGATAGGTCTCCATCGAGTTCGTCTGAAAATTACATCCACGAGACTCCGCTGGTGATGAGCAGATGCAGTTCTGTGAGTTCTTTGGGTAGTTTTGAATCTCCCTCCATCGCAAGTTCAATTCAGAGCGATCCTTGCAGTGAGATGATTGATGGTACAATAAGCCCGAGCGATTTACCAGACAGTCCTGGCCAAACTATGCCTCCAAGTCGCAGCAAGACGCCATGTTACGGTGAGCAAAACGTGCCCGAAATGCAGCCGATGGGTCAATGGGAAACTAGCATAAGAAAGTTTATGGAGATCACAGATTCGAAAGAAAGATTTAACCCTTCAGATCTCGATGCAATGATTTACTTCACCGTGGAGAAACCGACCGAAAACTTCTCATGCGCTTCAAGTTTGAGCGCTTTACCGTTGCATGAACACTACATTCAGAAAGACGTGGAGCTAAAGCTAACGCCACTACTTCAACAAAATGATAAAAACGTTTGCTACGAAGATGATGACCCAGGACAAAATGAGCGATACAGTGAAGGAAACTCAGACGACGATATCGAAATATTAAAAGAATGCATCAACTCAGCAATGCCATCCAGGTTTAGAAAGTTAAGACCCTCTCTGATGACCGTTCCACCGCACATGCTCAACCCGCAGATGAGAAAACAGATGCAACTTCCTGTTTACATGCTGTCAAACGGAAAAACACAAATCTATCACGGGAGACGCATTGTAATGCCGCAAAAAGACAAATGTGAAGATTCCGATTCGGCTGAAAACACGGCTGTGAATTTCTCAAGCACGACTTCACTCAGCGACGAAACTCTGCAGTATTCTGTGAAAGAGAGAGGCGCCAAAGAGTGCACGGCTAAAGGTCTGAAGCAAGAACCCATGGACGATGATGCAAAACGAATCGAAGACTTAAGAATTTTCTCGCATTTTCATAAACCAAACAGGCCGACTTACCAACCCGACATACAGCTTACGAGAATGAGCAAACATGTGGTGCCAACGCAAAGGGTTCTGATGCAAAGTAAAGAGGTAGCAGATAGAGTGGCTAGCCAACGCAACCTGTCGCCGATTCAGCAAAGAAAAATGCAAGTTCGAAAGATGGAACTTCCTGTTATCAAACACAACTCTGAAAGTAATTTGAATTTGCACTGCCAAAGTGAACGCACATACCACCATAAACGAAATTCCTCTGAGGATAGTAACAGCTTTTACGACGACAAAGAACTAGCAAAGCGACCAACGAGAAAACAGTTGAGGGAAGCGAGTAGGAACACGCTGTCTAAGAGTATGACCAATATCGGACGCATTGAAAATTCCCAAAAAGCGAGAGGTTTTCATCGGATTAAACAGAACCTTATCAAAGACGAGTCAGTTGGATGCTACTCTCTCAGCTCATCGCTTAGCTCTCTTAGCGACGCAGAGTTTGATGACCACAAAGCCAAAGCACAGCAAGTGTGGTTTAAAAATAGACACAACAAAAGCATGAGTCAGCACAATAAGTCAATGCTAATACACAGCCCGTACGAGGAACAGAGCTCACCCAGTTCTGTCAGTTTGGATTCGGAGGACGATTTGCTGCAAAGATGCATCACCTCCGCTATGCCAAAGCAGCGGCGCAAAATGTCCGCCAGGAAGAAGAAGGCGGAGAAGCAGAAGCAGAGGTCCGTGGATGTGTGGAGCATTGACGAGGAGCTAGACAGTGACGATATGGCTTGGGACAAAGAATCCGATTTGAACAGCGTGGAATGGAGGGCGATACAGGAAGGAGCGAATTCGGTTGTGACGGGGCTCCAAGCGTCGAAATCGCAAGAGCCGTCGTCAGAGGAAACAGAGTCGGTGCTTTCGTTTATGTCCACGTCGAGTTTCACGCCCAAAGAAAGGAAATTTGCGAAAGAAAAGAAGCCAAACAAACCACTTGATTTCGCTCAACGTAAACCGGTGGCGAATCTCCCGGTGGTGTTCCGAGGCAGAACCGTGATCTATACGCCCAAAAAGGAAGATCCCCCATCGCAAATACCACCTCCAAGGAAAAACGAATCAGACGCACCCAAAAACCCAGAACTAGCTCAGCACCGGTCTAAAAGTTTACACAGACTGGGTAGACCTCAGGATACGGAGTGGTCATTGCCGAAACGGAGCTCAACTCCACCGCCAAGAATTCCGAAAAGTTCCTCTTCCGGATCTTCCTCGAGCTCCACGCCCTCCAAAACACCACAGAAAAAGATCACGTCACCAATTCAGACGAATAAACCGATTCAAAAGAAGAACTCGTCGCCCAGCATTAGTCCTCCCGCCACGAGCCCGCCAGAAAGAAGGGGGCGCTCTCCTGTCATGAACCAAAATGAAAAGTCGCCACCGCCCAAAACGCAAAAATCACCTGTTCGTATTCCATTCATGACAGCAGGAAGGCAGCCACGCCCACTTTCTCCACTGGTGACCAATCAGACAATAAGACAGAATAATAATAATAATAATCAAATGAGCACAAGGAGGCCTCCCAATCGGTTTGATCTGATGAGGATGACATCGGGCCATTCCAGCAGCGGAGAATCAGACAGAAATGGGTTCATGAGGCAGCTAACGTTTATCAAAGATTCAAAAACGGGAATAAGGCGAGACGGATCTGGTAGGAACACCCCTGGTTCTCAAAATGGCTCCCCTCGGAGGGCCGTACCAGCGACCGCCGTGTTCCTCTGCTCATCGCGATGCCAGGAGCTAAAAGTGGCAGTGCAGCCTCCGAAAAGAGTTCAGACGAAGACTAACCAAGCTCCACCCAAAGAGCCGCAAGTCCCGAAACAAAACGCAACAATTGAGAGGAAACCAGTGAATTCTCGAGCGATTTCAAGCGAAAGAGATGTCGCGACAAGACGTCCAGCGCGAAGAACCAGCTCTGAAAGTCCAGGCCGAGCGGTGCAACGCAACACCTCAAACCGAGTGAACAACAATCGCGCAAAACAACAACAAGAAACTGACACGTTTAAAAGACACGCTTCATCTCCGAGTATTAACCTCCTGAGCCGTGTCACCAGCCGATCCTCACTGCGGTCCTCCTCCTCCGACTCCAGCGGTCGAGCCAAGAGCGAACGCGATGATACTAAAAAGAAAGGAAGCAAATCGCGTAAAAACGACGGCAGAGTTACGTGGCGGCGGATTCGCGACGAAGACGTGCCGCAGATTTTGAAAAGCACGCTGCCCGAAAACGCTTTACCGCTGGTGCCTTCCCCCATCGAGGAAAAGGCGAAGCTCCCAACGCTCGGAGGTCTACCGGGGAAGCTACCGACGATTTTACTGGAATCGAGGAAAATGAGCGACGCCACTGTGCAAACGGAAGACGACGGTCACAACGGTCACAAAACCAACTCGTGCACTTCGCCGATGGTCGACAAAACTCCCAAAAACTCGGAAGATAAATTCAACAAGAACGACGGGGATTTTGAAGGTCCGCAAACGCAAGGAGTGGTGCATTTTCGGCAAGGATCTCCGAGCAAATCCGCCAGAGTGACGCCGTTTAACTACGTCCCGAGTCCGATCGCGGTACATGAAACAATCAGCGAGAAAACCGAGGAGAAGACGGAATCGTAGGACTTTAAATGAGCACAAAAAACGACTGCTGCTCCCTATACCTCAGATATTTCACCCATTTCCCCGCTTTCCCGTTCTGAAACTGTCACGTGTTCTAGCTTCCAGTCTACATACACAGTTGGATGTATGCTTTATGAACTTTACAGAAGATGCACTTCGGAAACACAGCGAATGCATCGGTTTTTTGTACCTTTTTTTGTATTTGTAGATTTAGCCATCGCTTGGTAGAAACGTAGTGAAACGTACAGCCTAAGACAATGATTTCACGCTCATCACTGCACGGCTTGAAGTTAAAATCACTTGAATTCAGAATCGAATCTTGATTTTGAGTAATTTTGACAAGTTTATGTGATATGTTTTGCCTGGTTTCAGTCATTTGAATTGTTTTACGTTGTTTTTTTTCTTATTATTGAGCCGAACATTTAAAAGATGCACTATGTAACTGCTTGTCTCCATAGAGATGTTACCGCTTTGCCTAGAAAATTCCACCGGTTGGCATTAAACTCGCTTTTGATCCATTTTATCGCTCAAAAAATCCTTGAAAAACCATGCATTCTTACTGTGCGTAGGCTCACCTCTCCATAGATCTGACCTGTAACTTGGCCTGGTGGCGTTTCCTGCTCGTCTCCATAGTGACATTTAAAGCAATACCGTGGAACATTCCAAGCAAAGCATTTGAACATGTCAGATGAGACTCTTTTAATTATCACAAAACAAATTGAAACCGTTACCACAAAAGTCTAAAAAGTGTAAAAGTGAATGAAGTAAACTCGTCAAAACTGCTCAAAACAAGACGACAAGTTTTGAATTTACGCCATTTTAACTTTGCAGTGTCATAACGTAATAATATGCAAAACCAACAAGACAATGAACAGTGTTGGACCGAAGTGGAAGGACTCAAAGAGACTGTTGTATTTTTACACAAAGACGTTGACGCTCTGGACATTTATCTCTCCGTTCTCTCCGTGTAACCAGTATCTACTCTATTTAACCGTTAGCTTCCAGCGCCGCCTTCAAGTCCAGCAGAAACGGGAGGAATTCTCAGCTTCAGATGGAAATACAAAATGTTTTTCACTATTTTCACCCCCAAGAAATCTGTGGGTCTGAGTGGCATCTTAAACCAGGTCTAAACCAGGATTAAACCAGGACTAAGCCAGGACTAAACCAGGAATAAACCAGGACTGAACCAGGACTAAACCAGGACTAAAGCAGGACTAAACCAGGTCTAAACCAGGACTAAACCAGGACTAAACCAGGACTAAGCCAGGACTAAAGCAGGACTAAACAGGACTAAACCAGGACTAAACCAGGTCTAAACCAGGACTGAACCAGGACTAAGCCAGGACTAAGCCAGGACTAAACCAGGACTAAACCAGGACTAAACCAGGACTAAGCCAGGACTAAACCAGGACTAAGCCAGGACTAAACCAGGAATAAACCAGGACTAAACCAGGACTAAGCCAGGACTAAACCAGGACTAAACCAGGATGAAAAGAGGACTATACAACAAAGCCCGACTGTACCAGGATCAAAACAGGAAGCTCTATCAGAACTGAACCAGGACGACACCAGAATAAAATAAAATTAAACCATAACCAAGTACAGACAGAGCCAGGACTAAACCAGACCTGAACAAGGACTGGACCAGGACTAAACCAGGACTATACCAGACCTGAACAAGGACTGGACCAGGACTAAACCAGGACTAAACCAGGGCTAAACCAGGGCTAAAGCAGGACTAAACCAGGACTAAACCAGGACTGAACCAGGACTAAACCAGACCTGAACAAGGACTGGACCAGGACTAAACCAGGACTAAACCAGGACTGGACCAGGACTAAACCAGGACCCTCCAGATGCTTTTCCAGACTGATCCAGAACCTGGTTGGAATATTTGATGTCCTTTGTTCCACAGGTTTTTAAATGTTGAAATACCACAGTTTAATGTCCACAATTCTTATATTTCAAAACAATTATTATTCAAAATCAGCCGTGTTCATGTCAAAGGCAGATGAACAAAAGCTTTGGGTCTAAACGTTTCTGCTGGTTTGAAACTGCAACACAAAATCTAAAATTCAAAAAAACATGTTTCCCAATAGTTTCCACTTTGTCTCGTTGTAAATATCACAAATTATTATCGGCATGTGATGTATCAGCCTTTACTCCTGTGATGTGCAGCAGCCTACGGCTCTGAGGAGGCCTGAGGAGGTCTGAGGGGAGGTCTCTGAGGGGAGGTCTGAGGGGAGGTCTCAGAGGAGGTCTGAGGAGGCCTCAGAGGAGGTCTGAGGGGAGGTCTCTGAGGGGAGGTCTGAGGGGAGGTCTGAGGGGAGGCCTCAGGAGGGAGGTCTCAGGAGGGAGGTCTCAGAGGAGGTCTGAGGGGAGGTCTCTGAGGGGAGGTCTCAGGAGGGAGGTCTCAGAGGAGGTATCTGAGGGGAGGTCTCAGAGGAGGCCTCAGGAGGGAGGTCTCAGAGGAGGTCTGAGGGGAGGTCTGAGGGGAGGTCTCAGAGGAGGTCTCAGAGAGGAGGTCTCAGGAGGGAGGTCTCAGAGGAGGTATCTGAGGGGAGGTCTCAGAGGAGGCCTCAGAGGAGGTCTCAGGAGGGAGGTCTCAGGAGGGAGGTCTCAGAGGAGGTATCTGAGGGGAGGCCTCAGAGGAGGTATCTGAGGGGAGGTCTCAGAGGAGGCCTCAGGAGGGAGGTCTCAGAGAGGAGGTGTCTCAGAGGGGAGGTCTCAGAGAGGAGGTGTCTCAGAGGAGGTTTCAGAGCAGATTTAAGTTTGTACACGACGGCTCAAAGGTTTGGACACACGTCTTATTCTGTATTTCTATGACTGATACTTTGCAGATGATGATCAACACTGGGGGGACTGATGCTAACTGTAGGCACTGCTCTGTCTGAAGCTCTGCTCTGTTTCTTTGACAGCGTTTCTTAAGTACGCATTGTGTCACCATGGTAACTGCTGAACATTCTACCACATGCATGCATGTAGAACACCCCCAGCGTCATGTCACTGCGAAGTATCAACAGATAAATGAAGGAATCAAACAGAGGGGAAGCAAAGGGTTTAGGGGCCCAGAACTGGACTCTCCCTATTCATTTGCATTGGGAGGGGGCCCCATGTGAGACTTCTGGCCCCGGGCCCCTAAATGTCAGTGGACGGCCCTGTTCATCCAGAATATTCTCCACTAGATCGTATTTGTTTTCACTGATGACAAAGTACAAGAGTAAAACAGCTCTTTAAACATGGAACTTATGAATAAGATTAAAATAATGATTCACATCCAGATCATTTTAAACTATAATTATCGTGATTATTATTATTAATCACAATTATTTCAGCCGTGATAATCGTGACACTACATTTCACTACCGTCCCAGACTTAGTACCCAACAAAATAAACTGAAAATGAACTCAAAATAAGTCAGAATTAGTTTTAGATTTGTGAAAACGTCCTTGACCCTTTTGCTTTTCCTGTTGGAGAGAAGGACGAGGGTCTGAGCTCCACAAAACAAAGACGAGACTTTTCAAAATAAAACGTCTGTAGTCGAGTTTAGAGCTGTATTTCTTTGTTCCGTTTATCCGAGCAGGTGCGTCCAAACCTTTGACCGTCGTGTTTCAAGTATTTGCTGTGATTTGACCAGGATCTGAAACGTTTGTTTTGTTTTTTCCGAGACTTAAAACTCCACCGATGTAAACTCTGCTAAACGTTCTGTAAAAGTAGTGAACACAGTGGGTGATATTTTAACTCAAGACTGTAATCGACCGTCGTCACATCCAGAACGTGACGGCGCGGGAAACGGACGAGCCGACCGGTCCAAACGTGTTCCCCGTAAAAACCGTCAGAACTTTAAATTCTGATATTAACTCCCATAAAAATGACGAAGATAAACTTAAAGAGGGGGTATTACGCTGTTCCCTCGTCAAAAACACGTCTGAAGGGGTTTTAAATGTCATCCGTGCGTGTTTGAGTCATCTAGAGATCTCTCCCAGGCCCTATTCGAACCCTTCTTACGGTTAGCTGTAAGGTTCTGTACGAGGCTCCGCCCACGAGCCGACGTCGCCCCACAGAAGTAAATACCTCCTCTTTAATACCCCACAGAAGTAAATACCTCCTCTTTAATGCTCCACAGAAGTAAAATACCTCCTCTTTAATGCCCCACAGAAGTAAAATACCTCCTCTTTAATACCCCACAGAAGTAAATACCTCCTCTTTAATACCCCACAGAAGTAAATACCTCCTCTTTAATGCCCCACAGAAGTAAATACCTCCTCTTTAAGTGTCGTTTAGTTAAATTGGAACAGAAACCAAGGATTAAAAACTAAACCCAAAGTCGACTTGTCGCTCGAGTTTCCCGTGAAGTTTTTAAAAATGTAAAATGTTTAAATTAGATGCAGCAGATTCAGAAACATTTAACTGTGTGAGTGTTTTTAAAAAGTGTTTAAACAAATGAATAAAATGGCCTGACATTTAAAATCATCACAGTATCAAACTTAGACTATAATGACACGACGCCATCTTGGATTTAACTGCTCCTTAAAGCTGCCATCTGGTAGGTGAGAGGAGGAGGGAGGAGCCAGGTGAGAGGAGGAGGGAGGAGCCAGGTGAGAGGAGGAGGGAGGAGCCAGGTGAGGAAGGGGGAGGAGCCAGGTGAGGAGAAGGGCCAACTGAGGAGCCAGGTGAGAAGAGGGAGAGGAGCCAGGGCAGGCGGGAGGAGCCAGGTGAGGAAAGGGGGAGGGGCCAGGTGAGAGGAGGAGGGGCCAGGTGAGGGGAGGGCGAGCACAGGTTTCACATCCGCCATCTACTGGTGAAAAAACGTATTAAAATAAACTCGCAGATGGCAGCTTTAAGATGTAAAACCTGTGTAGAAGATCGGGTGGATTTTGTGGAGTTGAAGCTTAAGCTCTGGAGGAGAACGCTGCGACGCCTTGTTCACTCTGTCCAAATCATAAAAATATTTCAAACTTTACAAAAAAAAATTCTGAGACTCCCATTTTCATTTGTGTTTAAGTGAAAATTTATAGATGAAACTTTCAGAGACTGAACAAGGCCACAGCCAGGGGAGTGTGGTGGGCGGAGTCTGATGTGGGAATCTGGACGGTGGAGTGTGGTGGGTGGAGTCTGGACGGTGGAGTGTGGTGGGTGGAGTCTGGACGGTGGAGTGTGGTGGGCGGAGTCTGGAGGGTGGAGTGTGGTGGGCGGAGTCTGGAGGGTGGAGTGTGGTGGGTGTGAAATAGGAAACGCGACAAATCTGTGTCATATTCAATGTTTTCATCAAATAAAGTGTATCGTGTTTTATTTAAATGTGTCTTTTATTGAGACGAGTTTCAGTTTCAGTCCATGAGTTTCAAAGTGATAAAAAAAAAAACAGCTGCACAAACTGAATCTCAAGAATTTCATATCTTAAGATGAAGATATAATACTTCATTGATCCTTGGTCCTGTGTTAAATAAAACATGTAGATTTAAGTCGTTTCCTCCTCAAACACAGACCTGGAGTTGTGTTTTGTTTCATTCACACATGTTTGAGTCGCACTTTATTATTAGTCTGTCACATCTCCAAACCTCAAAACGCTCTGTTCCACCTTGTGATGTCATCAAGTGGTAGTTTTCAAGTGAACAGCTCCTTTTACCTTTAGTTCAGTCGAGATAAGAGACAACTCCAGGACTGAAATGATCCAAATGATTCTATAATTGAAGGTGTGTGGAGTTTAAAAACACAGTGGAGCACTTCCTGTATCGCCACACGATGACATCACAAGGTGGAACAGAGTGTTTTCAGTTTGAGAGAAGAACTCAGCGTAAATCTGCAGGTTTGTGAGTTAAACATGTGAGAATGAAACAAAACAAAAACACAACTCCAGGTCTGTTTATGACGAGGAAACAACATTAGGACAAAGATCAGACTCTTTAAGGCTCGGAAAACGGTTTGTCTTTAGTGTAAAACATCAAAATTTGTAAAGTTGCATCCTCTGCATTTGACCCGTGCTTCAGTGTCTCTGGGTTAAACCTGCATTTGACCCGTGGCTCCAGCGTCTCTGGGTTAAACCTCTCAGGAGCAGTGGACCAGAGCATGAGGGTTTAGTGTTAGCCGTGTTGTTCTTGCGTTAGCATCCTGGTTTTGACCTCCTGGATGTTCGTCTGCAGACTCTCTCCTGACCTCTGCAGCTCCTCCCTCTGCTCCTTCAGCTGTTCACGAGCCTCCGTCAGCCGATGGTTCAACTCCATGAAGCGTCTGCACTGCTCAAACTTCAGCTCCACCTCGCCGTCGCCCGATGACGCACTCAACCCTGCCAAAACAACATAAAGCGCGTTAGCTAACGGCGCTCAGGGTTGTGACGTCAAATCCACAGACTGAATGAAGCAGTGGACATTTATATAAACAGACTATGGTCAAACCTCGGGGACGTTTCAGTTGGTCCAAAGTTCTTCACTACTTTAAGAAGATGTGAGTCTGGACACTGATAAATCTCCTTGTTTTCAAATGGTTGTGATTGACAGGTGGTTTAGCCAATCAGGGACAGGCACGGTTAGTAAACGTCGGAAAAAATAAAGAAAAGAAATATCACAAGGGGCTGAAAAACATGGCGGATTTCTGCTGAATCAATGAGCGACACAACTCTGTTCATCTGAGGGGAGAGAAATGTGATTTATTTGTAAATCACAGGTGACCAATGAGCTTCTTTGTTTCACACGTGTCACTGAATAAAAACGGATCTGATTGGACGATCACGTCTGACCGGGCTTGAGATGCAACAGAGGACGTGACCAGACTCATATCAATCTGTATAAAAAACAAAGATCAGTGTGGATTTACCAGAGTTAATTCAAAACTATTCAGACGCTGCAGTAATTTACCAATAGTGACCAGCGTCTCTCCAATGCATTAGTCTGCAGTAGCTCTTTTATTTATTTATTCGGGACTGTGTACAAATTCATTAACCTTACAAAAGAAAAGATGATTTGTATCAGATTTAGCTCCTGCCTCTTTCCATTAAAATACACATTTCAGTATGATTACATTAGAAAACTATCAGTTCATCATTGAGATCAGCAGTAAAACACAATAAATGTCCCCAAGTCCAACACAGTATGTTTCCTACAGTCCAAACCAATTTTAAAAAATCAATTCTGTGCGGGTTTTCACAGTTAAACAGAACATTACAAATTAACTAGACTGATGTGGACACATTTCATCATCTAAAATTTACTTTTACAAATTTCTAGTAAAATTATTCAAATCCACAGACAATTGATAGGACGAGTTTCCAGACGTTCAAAGTCACATTACAGTTTTGTGCGTTTTCCATTCCCTCTACATGCTGCCACTCTTTAAGGCGCACGATCCAGGCTGTACCCTGCTTAGCCTCTGAGATCAGACCAGATGAGGTCAGATCAGGCTTTGACCACAGCGTCTGGCACCGCTGCAACTTATTAACTGCTGCTTTTAGATGTTCGAGCCTGATCCTGAGTAGTAGGACAACGAATCACGCACACATTTATTGTTTCAAGTGTGCTATATAAATAAACTTGAACTTATACTCAGGCAATGTGGAGGAAATGAGTCAAGGACACAACAGTGTGCGTTAAATGGCCAATGTTCCAGTTTGTGACGTTACCCGTCTCGCTGATGTCCTGCAGCCCGAACAGAGGATCGTCAGACGCGGAGCTGCCCACGTCCTCCAGGATCTGCTCCACCGTCGGAGGCTCAGGGCGACTGGGCAGCACCACGCGCTTCTTCCCTTTGGAGCCCAAGTTCATTATTGTCTCAGGTGTGGACAAAACCAGGGAACTAGAAGATAAAAACAGGTTAATATTAATAAACAAGATAAGAGATTTAAACAGGTGCGTAGACAGCAAAGTCAAGTAAAGATAATTGTTGGGACGTAACATCTGATTTGTAATTATGAGGATAAAACATGAAATAATGCACAAAATCTGTTGAGACACAAAAATGAGCCAAACTAAATCACGTCTGAAGGAGCTGCAAGAAACACAATGTCACTTTAGACTCACAAGAGGAAGAGGAGCCACAACTTTAACTCAATAAGACTGAGTGTACAGTACTGTTACACTGTACTCTACAATATTTAGTAGTATTAATCAAAGTTTGGCGTCACAGAACCACAGATTATTTTAAAAAGTTTGCACAGTCAATCAACTCCTACCCACTTCTGTGTTAATGTGTTTTCTTATAGTATTGACTTATAAACTACGTCCTAAATCATTGACAATAACCGTAATTTAAATGTTATTAAAGCCGAATTAGTGTTAACGTGTTAAACAGTCAAAATAATCACTTATAAACATGTTTCGCGCACGTTACACTTAAAAACTCTTAAAAATGCGTGAGATTTTACAAAAAAGCAAAGCGACATCGGTTCGGTGTAAGCTAGCACCGTGTTTACAGTGGTTTTCCCGCTTTTACCTGCCGTTATGACGCTTTAACAAACACGTGATCCTCTGTGCGACGTCTTCAAAGTGTCTCCTGTGAGTTTAGAGCCGCGAACATGGCGAGTTTGGTGGATTTTTTATGAGAAATTCTGGGTAAAACAAACCGCAGACGGAGATGAGCTGGACAAGCGTACGTCAGCCCCACGTGACAGCCCGGCCGCGTCACCTACGTCATCACGCAAAGGGGCTGTACGTTCTAATAAAATAAATATTCAAACATTTAAAATAAATCAATATTCAAATAAATACATTAAAAAAAAAATAAATAAATAAATAAATAAATAAATAAATAAATAAATAAATAAATAAATAAATAAATAATAATAATAATAATTTTTATTGTTCTATAAACCCCAAAATTAGCCTTAAGTCATCTTATTTTTTCATATTTTTTCTTATTTTTTCATACTTTCACATCTGCATACATTTATTTTACAAGCTTTTTTTTTTTTTTTTTTTTAGGTCTTTTTACCGTTATTATTTTTAATACTTTAATTATTCATTCATCTCCTTTTATTTTATTATGTAATTTAAAATGCTATTGACTGTAATTTGTGCTGTAAAAAATAAAAACTTTAGAACTGT
Source organism: Periophthalmus magnuspinnatus (assembly GCF_009829125.3). Classification (NCBI taxonomy): domain Eukaryota; kingdom Metazoa; phylum Chordata; class Actinopteri; order Gobiiformes; family Gobiidae; genus Periophthalmus; species Periophthalmus magnuspinnatus. The sequence continues at coordinate 34,003,012 of NC_047129.1, forward strand.
ACAAATGTGATTTATTCACATATTTTATAAATTAACAAAGAAACACAGATGAACAAAGACATGTAATAAATAAATAAATAAAAATCTCACACAAAAAAGAAATACTGACCTATTTAAAATACATGACTATTCTAGAGTTTAATGGCACTTTTAGTTTTTATTATTTTTTTTCTCTGTATTTTCTCATCCTGTAAAATTATAAGTACTATTACTACACCTGGATGTTTATTTTAAATGTTGATCAGTTTCATAAAGAGAAAATGTTCAGGCAGAATCAGTTAAACATAAAACAATGAATGAAAATCTAGTCTGAAATCTTCTAAAAACTGTAAAAGACTCTGTCCATCAGACTGAAGTGTCTCTCTGGGCCTGCAGGTGGCGCTGTCACTCTGCGTCTCTGCTGCAGTCTGCGGGACTGACACAACCACATACAAGTCTTTTGAAAGGACAAGCTCCTGAAACGTGACTTCTGCGTGAGGAGTCGTGAGGTTCAAGTTTTACTCAGATTTGTGATTGAAAAGTGTCTGATTTTGTGTCTGATTTTGTGTCTGATTTTGTGTCTGATTTTGTGTCTGATTTTGTGTCTGGTTCTGGTCGTTTCGTTCACTGCAGTTTCCACGAGTCTCATCCTTAAGTTTACACTGAACTTTCTCTGTATTTCAGCAAATATGTGTTAAATATGACAATAAAAATGAGACTGGACTTGGTCAAGAGTCAAGAGCTGGAGGATTGTTCTGCTGGTGTAGAGGGGTGGAGGTGGGTGGAGGTGGGTGGATGTGGGTGGAGGAGCGTGCAGGAGAGAGTGAGCAGGAGTGAAGCCATCTGCTGCAGCACAAATCCTTTAAACAGATCTGACTCTGATCAGGTTTAACCAGGAGATAGAATCTCTGCACAGAATGAACAAAAACACAGAGTGAACACACAGAGTGAACACAAACACAGAGTGAACACAAACACAGACACAGAGTGAACATAAACACAGAGTGAACACACACACAGAGTGAACACAAACACAGAGTGAACACACACACAGACACAGAGTGAACATAAACACAGAGTGAACACAAACACAGACACAGAGTGAACACACACACAGAGTGAACACACACAGAGTGAACACAAACACAGACACAGAGTGAACATAAACACAGAGTGAACATAAACACAGAGTGAACACAGACACAGAGAGTGAACACAAACACAGAGTGAACACAGACACAGAGTGAACACAAACACAGAGTGAACATAAACACAGAGTGAACACACAGAGTGAACACAAACACAGAGTGAACATAAACACAGAGTGAACACACAGAGTGAACACAAACACAGAGTGAACACACACAGAGTGAACACACACACAGAGTGAACACAAACACAGAGTGAACACACACACAGAGTGAACACAAACACAGAGTGAACATAAACACAGAGTGAACACACAGAGTGAACACAAACACAGAGTGAACACACACAGAGTGAACACACACACAGAGTGAACACAAACACAGAGTGAACACAAACACAGAGTGAACACAAACACAGAGTGAACACACAGAGTGAACACACACACAGAGTGAACACACAGAGTGAACACAAACACAGAGTGAACACACACAGAGTGAACACAAACACAGAGTGAACATAAACACAGAGTGAACACACAGAGTGAACACACAGAGTGAACACAAACACAGAGTGAACACACAGAGTGAACACAAACACAGAGTGAACACAAACACAGAGTGAACACAAACACAGAGTGAACACAAACACAGAGTGAACACACAGAGTGAACACAAACACAGAGTGAACACAAACACAGAGTGAACACAAACACAGAGTGAACACAAACACAGAGTGAACACAAACACAGAGTGAACACAAACACAGAGTGAACACACACACAGAGTGAACACAAACACAGAGTGAACACACACACAGAGTGAACACACAGAGTGAACACAAACACAGAGTGAACACAAACACAGAGTGAACACAAACACAGAGTGAACACACACACAGAGTGAACACAAACACAGACACAGTCTGTAAGTTCTGGAGACTTTACAGTAAATCTACTCAAATCTAAACTAAAAGTAACACAAAACACCAACCTTTAACCCAGGAAAGGCTGAAAGGACAAAAACAGTCAGAGTTAAGTCAGATGCCCTCCCATCCTCCTGTATCTGAGTGTCAGATGCCCTCCCCGTGTGTCAGATGCCCTCCCTGTGTGTCAGATGCCCTCCCCGTGTGTGTCAGATGCCCTCCCTTGGATACGTACAGTTTTGTCCTCGCTGTCTTTGCGCCTCCTCTCTGATTTGTCATGTGACTTGTCATGTGACTTGTCATGTGACCGCTCGTGTTTCCGTGGTTTCGAGGGGCCGGGCTCGGGGCTGGGCTCTGGACTGGTCGGGTCTGTGGAGCTGGGTAACTCTTTGGCGTCTGACGGAGCCACTAGAGCCTTGTTCTTCACCAGAGTCGACAGAACTGCACAAAGAAAGAAAACGACAAAACACAAAAGGATTTTAATAATAACACGTCACCACATTTACACACAAGCACACGGCTCAAGGGTCTCGCTGATTGAACCGCTGACCCCGGGGTTGAGGGGTGAGTGCTCTACACACTGAGCCACTGTCTAGGGTGTGTTTAGGTCACACACAGAACGTCAGATAAATATGAGACACGTGGAACTACGTAACAATGAAAAAGTGAAATAACACGACAAAAGTGTAAAACAGGGTCAAAGTAAAGGGTCAAGAAAAGCAAAAGACGAAGTTTAAATGTGTCAACTGGACAAACCGTCGTCCTCTGCTGCGGGTCAGACCTGGACAAGGGTCAAGGGTCATTCAAAAAATCAAAAACCTGCAACAACATTTGAGTTATTTTGAGTTCTTCTTGTGTGCTTTGTTCCACGTGTCGTTCATAGTGTTGATGTTCTAATGGGATGCACCGATACGATACTGGGATCAAATATCGAGTATCGGTTCCATGATATCAGTTCATTTCCTGGTTGTTCTTTAACTCGCTGTAATGAGATGATTTACATAAAAACAATCAGATCAGTAAAAATATACTCAAAACAACAACAACTGGATCCATTTTATAAAAAGTTCACTGTGTTTTGATGTTTTTCTGTCTCCGCACTGGGTCTGTTCAGATACTTAAGCCAAAGCATCGGTATCAGTATCGGAAAAACTGAATCAGTGCATCCCTAAGTCAGAGCACTGCTACTTTCCCTGGTGAGGCTCTCAGTCTTTGCAGTAGTACTTGTAGTATTTTCAGTACTAGAACCTTCCCTGGTGAAGTTCTCAGTGTTCATGGTGGTAGTATTTGCAGTAGTATTTGTAGTATTTGCATTAGTATTTGTAGTATTTGCAGTAGTATTTGCTGTATGTGCAGTACTAGTACCTTCTCGGGTGAGGTTCTCAGTGTTTGTGGTGGTAGTATTTGTAATATTTGTAGTATTTGCAGTAGTATTTGCTGTATGTGCAGTACTAGTACCTTCTCGGGTGAGGTTCTCGGCGGCGCTCATGGCCTTCCCGCTCAGGTCGTTCACCATGAGGTCGACCGTGGCCTCGTGTTTGAGAAACACGGGCCTCACGACTCGATTGTAGATGATCTGAGAACCGTTCCACGCAACAGGAGCCATGCACCAGAGCAAGAACAGGCACTGAGGAGAAAAGACCCCACAAAGACCGGTTATAGACCAGGACTACAGAGAAAAGACCCCACAAAGACCGGTTATAGACCAGGACTACAGAGAAAAGACCCCACAAAGACCGGTTATAGACCAGGACTACAGAGAAAAGACCCCACAAAGACCGGTTATAGACCAGGACTACAGAGAAAAGACCCCGCAAAGACCGGTTATAGACCAGGACTACAGAGAAAAGACCCCGCAAAGACCGGTTATAGACCAGGACTACAGAGAAAAGACCCCACAAAGACCGGTTATAGACCAGGACTACAGAGAAAAGACCCCACAAAGACCGGTTATAGACCAGGACTACAGAGAAAAGACCCCGCAAAGACCGGTTATAGACCAGGACTACAGAGAAAAGACCCCACAAAGACCGGTTATAGACCAGGACTACAGAGAAAAGACCCCACAAAGACCGGTTATAGACCAGGACTACAGAGAAAAGACCCCACAAAGACCGGTTATAGACCAGGACTACAGAGAAAAGACCCCGCAAAGACCGGTTATAGACCAGGACTACAGAGAAAAGACCCCGCAAAGACCGGTTATAGACCAGGACTACAGAGAAAAGACCCCACAAAGACCGGTTATAGACAAGGACTACAGAGAAAAGACCCCACAAAGACCGGTTATAGACCAGGACTACAGAGAAAAGACCCCGCAAAGACCGGTTATAGACCAGGACTACAGAGAAAAGACCCCACAAAGACCGGTTATAGTCTCGCTCCATAGCGCCCCCTGTGCTCTCGCTCTGTGGCGCCCCCTGTGGTCTCGCTCTGTGGCGCCCCCTGTGGTCTCAGTCTCGCTCTGTGGCGCCCCCTGCGGTCTCGCTCCGTGGCGCCCCCTGCGGTCTCGCTCCGTGGCGCCCCCTGTGGTCTCAGTCTCGCTCTGTGGCGCCCCCTGCGGTCTCGCTCCGTGGCGCCCCCTGTGGTCTCGCTCTGTGGCGCCCCCTGTGGTCTCGCTCTGTGGCGCCCCCCGTGGTCTCAGTCTCGCTCTGTGGCGCCCCCTGTGGTCTCGCTCTGTGGCGCCCCCTGTGGTCTCGCTCTGTGGCGCCCCCTGCGGCCTCGCTCCGTGGCGCCCCCTGCGGTCTCGCTCCGTGGCGCCCCCTGCGGTCTCGCTCCGTGGCGCCCCCTGCGGTCTCGCTCCGTGGCGCCCCCTGCGGTCTCGCTCCGTGGCGCCCCCTGTGGTCTCGCTCTGTGGCGCCCCCTGTGGTCTCGCTCTGTGGCGCCCCCCGTGGTCTCAGTCTCGCTCTGTGGCGCCCCCTGTGGTCTCGCTCTGTGGCGCCCCCTGTGGTCTCGCTCTGTGGCGCCCCCTGCGGCCTCGCTCCGTGGCGCCCCCTGCGGTCTCGCTCCGTGGCGCCCCCTGCGGTCTCGCTCCGTGGCGCCCCCTGTGCTCTCGCTCTGTGGCGCCCCCTGTGGTCTCGCTCCGTGGCGCCCCCTGCGGTCTCGCTCCGTGGCGCCCCCTGTGGTCTCGCTCCGTGGCGCCCCCTGTGGTCTCACCTTGAAGGCGTAGTAAAATGGAAACCAGTAGAGAAATATGTCGGAGAAAAACTCCCCGAGGCTGAAGACGCCGTACACCACCCAGTACGTCAGCCATTTTGTGTCGTCCTCTTTGTTCTCGCTCTCGATCGCTTTGATTCTGAGGAAACAGCGAGAAAGCATCAGGACGACAGCATCGCCATGGAGACAGACGGGTGGCAGAGAAGTGCCGCAGTGCGTCTTTAAAAGTCGCTCTGTATTTTTAAACGTGGAGAAATTCAAAACAACCAACAAATCAATAAAAAATAAAAGGTAACTGTGAGTAAATTCTTTTAAAAATCAGACGCCATGCTCCTCACAGACAGACCTGTTTCATTCACACATGTTTGAGTCACAATTCCACCTTGTGATGTCATCAAGTGGTAGTTTTAAAGTGAACAGCTCCTTTTACCTTTAGTTCAGTCGAGATAAGTGACAACTCCAGGACTGAAATGATCCAGATGATTCTAGTGAAGGTGTCTGGAGTTTAAAAACACAGTGGAGCACTTCCTGTATCACCACATGATGACATCACAAGGTGGAACAGAGTGTTTTCAGTGTGAGAGAGGAGCTCAGTGTAAATGTGCAGGTGTGTGTGTTAAACGTGCGGACTCACGAGTAGTACGCGGGGTAAACGAAGCCGATCATGTTGCAGAGAAGAGACGCCCCGTATCCATAGACCAGGTACAGCCCGGTCCCCGACACGGCCCCTGAAACACACCACACACGTCACCAACAGGGGGCGCTCTGTCACACACAAACCCTGAGTCTCTGAAAACACTCTGTTCCACCTTGTGATGTCATCATGTGATACAGGAAGTGCTCCACTGTGTTTTTAAACTCCACCTTCACTAGAATCATCTGGATCATTTCAGTCCTGGAGTTGTCTCTTATCTCGACTGAACTAAAGGTAAAAAGAGGAGTTCACTTTAAAACCACCACTTGATGACATCATGAGGTGGAACAGAGTGTTCTTGGTTCTTGTTCTTGTTTGTGTTTTTGATGCAGAACAAACACAGTGAGAGTTTCTGCTGTGGATGAGACAGATGCCTAAGACCTGAGGATTAACCTGATCCTCCTCATGAACCAGGACTAAACCAGGACTGAACCAGGACTGAACCAGGACTAAACCAGGACTAAACCAGGACTGGACCAGGACTAAACCAGGACTGGACCAGGACTAAACCAGGACTGGACCAGGACTAAACCAGGACTGAACCAGGACTGAACCAGGACTAAACCAGGACCAAACCAGGACTAAACCAGGACTGGACCAGGACTAAACCAGGACTAAACCAGGACTAAACCAGGACTAAACCAGGTCTAAATCAGGACTAACCCAGTGCGATGATCTTCTTCTTGATTCCGGTCTTTTCCTCCAGTTTCCCGAGAAAATCTGTGATGATGTTTTTCTCGTTCAAAAACTTGTCGGCTTTGTCCCTGATGGACGTGAAGATGTCCATCAGCCCCATGTCCTCACTCGGGTCCTCACTCGGGTCCTCACTCGGGTCCTCGTTCAGGTCCTCACTCGGGTCCTCGTTCAGCTCCTCACTCAGGTCCTCACTCGGGTCCTCACTCAGCTCCTCACTCGGGTCCTCACTCAGGTCCTCATTCAGGTCCTCACTCGGGTCCTCACTCGGGTCCTCACTCAGGTCCTCGTTCAGGTCCTCACTCGGGTCCCCTCTCGGGTCCTCACTCGGGTCTTCACTCAGGTCCTCACTCGGGTCCTCGTTCAGGTCCTCACTCAGGTCCTGAGTCAGGTCCTCAGTCGGGTCCTCACTCAGGTCCTCATTCAGGTCCTCACTCAGGTCCTCAGAAGCTGCAGACCTTTCAGCCGTTCAGACGCTGCAGGTGATCGGGGCTAATCCTCTGAAACAAACAGGGATTTAATTCACAAACAGGAAGAGGAGGAGCCTGAGGAGGAAATAAGCCACGCCCCCCCCCCTGCTGGACATGTGTGGTACTACAAAAACAAATGAAACAGGATACATTTACAAATTCTTGATTTTTTTGGACATTAAAGTTTTGCAAAATGTGTATCTAGATAAAAAAAGAAAGAAAGAAAGAAAGAAAGAAAGAAAGAGGAGAGAGAGAGATGAACAGAAAGAGGAGAGAGAGATGAACAGAAAGAGGAGAGAGAGATGAAGAGAAAGAGGAGAGAGATGAACAAAAAGAGGAGAGAGAGATGAACAGAAAGAGGAGAGAGATGAACAGAAAGAGGAGAGAGAGATGAACAGAGCTCATAACTCGGAGGAGGAATGTAGAGCAGGTTTGGACAAGTTCAAATTTTACTCACAAAATCCTCCACAAGACACAACCAAAGCAGCAGCCAGTCCTGGACCAGACCTGCTTTAGTCCTGGTTTAGACCTGGTTTAGTCCTGGTTTAGTCCTGGTTTAGTCCTGGTTTAGTCCTGGTTTAGACCTGGTTTAGTCCTGGTTTAGTCCTGGTTTAGTCCTGGGATGGTCTGGTGACTGAGAGATGAGAGGATACAGAGGAGTGAAGTACACGCTGTTCGTCTGCTGCTATGTTTTCTGGGTGAGTGAAAACTAAGAACTAAACCAGGACTAAACCAGGACTAAACCAGGACTAAACCAGGACTAAAACATGACTAAACCAGGACTAAACCAGAACTAAACCAGGACTAAACCAGGACTAAACCAGGACTAAACCAGGACTGAACCAGGACTAAACCAGGACTAAACCAGAACTAAACCAGGACTAATCCAGGACTAAACCAGGACTAATCCAGAACTAAACCAGGACTAAACCAGGACTAATCCAGGACTAAACCAGGACTAAACCAGGATTAAACCAGGACTAAACCAGGACTAAACCAGAACTAAACCAGGACTAAACCAGGACTAAACCAGGACTAAACCAGGACTAAAACATGACTAAACCAGGACTAAACCAGAACTAAACCAGGACTAAACCAGGACTAAACCAGGACTAAACCAGGACTGAACCAGGACTAAACCAGGACTAAACCAGAACTAAACCAGGACTAATCCAGGACTAAACCAGGACTAATCCAGAACTAAACCAGGACTAAACCAGGACTAATCCAGGACTAAACCAGGACTAAACCAGGATTAAACCAGGACTAAACCAGGACTAAACCAGAACTAAACCAGGACTAAACCAGGACTAAACCAGGACTAAACCAGGACTAAACCAGGACTAAACCAGGACTAAACCAGAACTAAACCAGGACTAAACCAGGACTAAACCAGGACTAAACCAGGACTAATCAGACCCTGTTTGTCTCAGGTGGTGAGTTCTCTTTTGATCGCTGTGGGAATCTACGCCAAAGTGGCCAAAGAAAAAGGTCAGACTCAAAAGTCGACGGTTCAATCCTGTTTTGAATCATTCTGCCATTGTGTCTTTAGGCAAGACACCTCCAGTGTGAATGTGCAGTGTGAGTGTTGAGGGTCAGAGTGACCTGTGGGAGAGAATGTGCACGACCCGCCTCACGTTTCATTCATGTTTCTTCTGTTTCTTCACTGTAGATTTTCACTGAAGCATCAAAAATGACACATGTGGATGAAGTGAACAAAATAAACTCAGATTAATCCAAGTCTGTTTTAGAGTTTTAAAATCTCCTGGACTCTCAGCTTTGACCGTTTTACACGTGTCGTCCCTCAACTGGAGTGAAAACTTCATCATGAAGCTGAGAGAAGGACGAGGGTTTGAGACTGAGGATCTGAATATGAAACATAAAAACATATTTAGTTCACTTATTTCACTTTATTTCCTCTTCCTGCCTCTTCCCGCTTCTTCTCGCCTCTTCGTGCCTCTTCCTGCTTCTTCCTGCCTCTTCCTGCTTCTTCCTGCTTCTTCCTGCTTCTTCCTGCTTCTTCCTGCTTCTTCCTGCTTCTTCCTGCTTCTTTCTGCTTCTTTCTTTGTTTCTGTCGCTCTCTGGCTCTTGCAGCTGTTCAGTTTTTCAAGCTCGTCTCTCTCTGCAGATTTGTGGACACTTTTAGCCTTGCGCTCTTCCTCCCGCTGTGATTGGCCCAGCTGCAGATGGACCAATCACAGAGCAGCACTGAGGTTTGGGCGGGGTCAAAGGTGAAGCGTCCAATGAACCAAAACAAACATGGCGTCGCTGAGAGAGTCGTTCTGTGCGTTTATGGAGGGAAACACGTCTGTTCTTTTCTCTCTACTCGGCGTGTTCTGCTGTTGTGACACTTCGACCAATCAGATTGGAGTATTCCTCATGACGTTCCGACTTTTTCCGATCTCTTTCCAGATAAATGTGACACATGTCAAACTGGAGTGAGCCGGGTCAGGACGCTTGACCTTTGACCTCTCTCTTTGCAGATGTGGTGGACACGCTGACCCTTGACCCCGCCCTGCTCCTGATCGTCGTGGGGACGGTGACGTTTCTCATCACGTTCCTCGGCTGTTGGGGAGCGCTCCGCAACGCCACCTGTCTCCTCAAAACAGTACTGCAGCCTCGACCAGGACTGAACCAGGACTGAACCAGGACTGAACCAGGACTAAACCAGGAGTGAACCAGGACTAAACCAGGACTAAACCAGGACTAAACCAGGACTAAACCAGGACTAAACCAGGACTGAACCAGGACTGAACCAGGACTAAACCAGGACTGAACCAGGACTAGACCAGGACTGAACCAGGACTGAACCAGGACCGAACCAGGACCGAACCAGGACCGAACCAGGACCGAACCAGGACCGAACCAGGACCGAACCAGGACTGAACCAGGTCTATACCAGGACTGAACCAGGACTGAACCAGGTCTAAACCCTGTTCTGATTTGTGCTTGTTGCAGTTCCTGGTCATCCTGGTGGTGGTGCTGTTGCTGCAGGTGACAGCGGCTGTAGTCGGATACCTCTTCACTGACTTGGTAAAAACAGACTGTTTATATAAATGGACGTAGCTAACCTGCTAGCCGCCGCATTGCAAACAGGAAGTGATTATGGTGACTCCAATTCACTTTCTATTGAAAAACCTCCACCCTTCCCTCCATAACTGCAGCTGTCGGACTCGTCAAATGTTCGTTTTAACTCGCTCTACGTGATCCCGGCGTTTTTATTTCTCTGTTTTGACTCTAAATCAGGATACAAACATTAATAGCTCCCAGTTAGCCTTAGCAACGGGTTTGATGTGGGTGCGGGCAGGAAGGGGGCGTTACCTTCAACAGCCTCGTTCCTGATTTGCTCTTTGGTTGCTACGATACTCACTCTAAATTAGCCGCTATCACTGCTAGCCTCGATGAGCTTCATGTGTCTGGAGCTGAACGCTGTGACGTCGCACTCACTCAAGTCACTTCTCTAAACAGTCTGTGGGTAAAAACATAGACCTGATCCGGAACAGGGCTCAGTGCTGACCTCTGACCTCATTCCTGTGACATCAAACTATCAGCCGTGTGACTCGGGCCTTTGTGGAGTTCAGTTTGTTGGATTCTGAGCCTTTGTTGATGGTCAGACACCTCAAAGTAATGGCCAAAGTAAATGCGATAAACAATTAAATCACGATAATTATTAGAGTTGCTGACATTATAATTTTAATATTATGAATGAATAAGTTCCATGTTTATACTGTTATAGTGTTGTACTTCGTTATCAGTGAAAAGAACTACACTTTAGCATAGAATGTTATTATTACTGAAATTTGGGCAATAAGCCTCACAAGTTCTCCCACTTAAGACGATGAGAGACGCCTATAATTTTCATCATAGTTTTACTTCAGCCACGTTTCATCTTCAATGTCTTCGCTGATGGAAGGAGGTTTTCACTCAAAATCTCACGATACATGGCCCCGTTCATTCTGTCCTTTACACGGATCGTCCTGGTCCCTTTGCAGAAAAACAGCCCCAAAGCATGATGTTTCCACCCCCATGATTCACAGTAGGTCTGGTGTTCTCTGGATGCATCTCTGCATTCTTTCTCCTCCAAACACGACAAGTTGAGTTTTTACCAAACTGTTGTATTTTGGTTTGATCTGACCCTGTGACATTGTCCCAATCCTCTTCTGGATCATCCAAATGCTTCTGTCAAACTTCAGACGGGCCTGGACATGTCCCGTCTTAAGCAGGAGACACGTCTGACACTGCAGGATTTGAGTCCCTGGTGGTGTAGTGTGTTACTGATGGTGCCTTTGTTACTTTGGTCCCATCTCTCTGCAGGTCATTCTCTAGGTCCCCCTAGTGGTTCTTTTTGGTCTTTGTTCTTGTGTCATTTTGACCCCACGGGGTGAGGTCTCACATGGAGCTCCAGATCGAGGGAGATTATCCATGGTCTACATTCACATTCATTGTCCTGTCCGTAGGTCAGTGTAGTTGTTTGGCGTTGATACTTTGCAGTGGCGTCTCGTGGCTGTGGACAGACCCGGCGTTGTCCCGGGGCGGGTGCGTGCGTGAACCGGGGGTCACGCCTGAGAGTTGTGGCATTTTGTACCTGGTCATTTTCTGGGACCTGTGTGCACGGGGCTAAGTTTGGGTCTTTCAGGTGATGGAGCGCACGGAGCTGCTGATGCTCAAAGCCGTGGTGCGCTACCGAGAAGACCGCGACCTGGAGAACGCCATCGACTTCGTCCAGAAGAAGGTGAGAGGCGCCCCGTGGTGGCCCTGAGCGGTACTGCAGCGGAGATAAACCTGTTTTTACTCTGTTCTCGTGGCGTTTAGTTCCAGTGCTGTGGAGTGGAGAGCTACAAGGACTGGTCCAAAAACGTTTACTTCGAGTGTTCGGACGAAAACCCGAGTTTAGAGGCCTGTGGAGTCCCGTTCTCCTGCTGCAAACCCGAGACCAACCAGGTACCGGAACGCGGAACGCACGGAACTCTGCTCTTTACAAACATCTCGAGTCAAAATATCGAATCCTTAAACAGATATAAGTTCTCCACAAAGAAGAAAGATTCAAACACGTGAAATGCATGGGATTAAATGGGATTAAGTCTAGTTTTTTCTGGTTTTAAAATGCTGGTAAAGTTTATGATCTGACACAACTGTTACCAAGCAACAAAAATGTAAACAAGAGCCAAAACTAATACAAATAAATGACAACACCTTTATTTTGTTAAGTAAAGTTTTAAAATGTCTCCTTCAGCCTAAACCGCAGACGGTTTGTTTTATAACTCAGCTCTACTTCCTGTATTTTTGTTCTTTTCTTCACAAACCTCCACCTCACTGACGTAGAACTGTGATAAATATTTAGCACAAAGTCGTCTGCACTTTAAAGATCTAAAATGTTTAAAGGTTTAAAATGTTTAAAGGTTTAAAATGTGACATTGACTCAAAAACACTAAATATAATTCAATCGCCGCCAGAAAAAAAATGCAGTATTTTTGTTTTCCCTAAATTGATGAGACTCTAGTTTCTCCAACCTGCAGTTTGTGAGCGCAGACATTTGACCCAGACTTTACAGTGACCTCTGTATTTGACCCTTGACCCTGTTGCCTCTGCGTTTGACCCTTTTGTCTCTGCGTTTGACCCAGACGGTGCTGAACACCATGTGTGGGTACGGGGTGCAGACGCTGGACGACTCCTCGGCTCAGGACGAGGTGTTCACGGTGGGCTGTCTGCAGAGGACCGTCCTGTGGGCGCAGACCCACCTGCTGCTGGTGGCGGGGCTGAGCGCCGGGCTGCTGCTGCTCGAGGTGAGGGGGCGGGGCCAAGGTACAGGTCAGATCTGTGGAGAGGACACTGCAGTTTTCTGATGTGTCGTGTGGATTTGTTTCTTTTATGAAGTGTTTTAGATGAATATTGTGATTTAAAAAGTGTAAATTAAAACAAAATGATCCACAGAGATGAGAACCATAGAGACACAAGCTCAATATGTCTGATTTAAGGTAAAAAACATGTGTAAAGGACGAGTTTAACAAACTGTGAAACATTTCCACGTGTGGCAGAGCCTGTAATGCCACATGTGGAAACATCAGCTGGACCCTCCATGAAGGTGGAGGCAGAGGCTCTGCGATGGTACAAGTCACACACTGAACAGCAAAGGGCCTCAGTGTCCAGACGACCTCTGACCTCTCCCTGTACGAACGAAGGATTACATCGTGTCCAGATACAAACACACACGTCCTGGTGACCTGGTGGCAGTGGTTGTGTGTTTCTTTCACAGCTTCAGTGACTGTGCTCTGTTTCACTCCAGGTCTGTATGATCGGCCTCGCGGCTGCTCAGGTCGCCTGGATCAAGAGAGTCCAGCGTCTGCAGGGTCAGAGCGAGGGGCGGGAGCGATTTGAGAGGAAGGACAGCGTGTGGTACCCCGCCTTCGCAGACTTCGACGAGGAATGACCCAGAACAGCTGTGTGTGTGGGCCACTAGAGGGCGCTGTGTGTGCTCTGTGGGCCACTAGAGGGCGCTGTGTTCGCTCTGTGGGCCACTAGAGGGCGCTGTGTGTGCTCTGTGGGCCACTAGAGGGCGCTGTGTGTGCTCTGTGGGCCACTAGAGGGCGCTGGGGGCCCATGTCTCATGTGTTTAAGTTTAAATGGAGACGAAATGTGTGTTAGAAGCTCCAGTGTAAATAAACTCAGAAGTCTCATATAATGAAAAATAGATTTTTTTTTCTGGTTAAATAGTTTTGTTTTATTTGTCATAAAGTTCACAAAAGAAAAAATGAACTGTACCAGATTTAACTGCTGCTACTTTACATCTGCAGCCCAGGACAGGTGAGGTCCCCAGACAGGTGAGGTCCCAGGGCAGGTGAGGTCCCAGGGCAGGTGAGGTCCCTGGAAACACTTCACGTCACTTCACGTCAGTAAAAACAATAAAATGTCTCAGTTTCAAACACTTTATAAAAATAAACTAAATTGATCATAGTTTTATTTTTGATTAAACTGTGTTTACGTCCCTGAGCCTCAGGGTCGTCTTTATTTCATCAGGCTCAGGGTCACTGTGTTTGTCCTGGTGCTTATGAAAACTACAAAACTGAAAGAGTCAAATTAAACTGAAACTAAGACAAACATGAACTTTATTATAAAAGTTGAGACACAGGAGACGCTGCAGTTGCTCCAGACGAACTGAAGAGGCGCCGTTCAGTCACATTTGGATCTCACGAGGTTTTTGTGACGTCATCAGCACCAGAGACTGAAGACGACTAAAGAAAATATATAGAGTCTGTATAAATATATATATATATATATATATATACAGAGAGTTACACAAACACAAGGAAACAAGTGTGTCGCTTTATCTCAGACACACTGGGCCCAGGGTTCAAAGGTCAAAACAACAATTTAACCCCACGTGACAGGGCCAGAGGTCGTAGACTCAGACTCACTTCAAAATAATATTATTCAAGTCTAAGTACAAAGCCGTGGTCCAGTTACTCAAGTATTTGGTAAAAGTACTGCTCCAGTAAAAGTAACTTAAAGAGAAACTGTCGGGACGTGACGTCGGATTTATCAGAATCAGAATCTTTAGACTTTTATTGTCATCGTCTGTGAACAAAGGTCACAAACCAGGAACTTACTGCAGTGATAAAGTGCAACATAAAACACTGAATAAAGACACATACAAATAAGGACATGAGTTAAAGAAAGATATGATTAAAAATAAAATACTTAAAGGTAGAAAATATAAACAACAGCAGCATCAGAAGAACAGACAAACATGACTTATTAAAGTGACCGGTGTTATAAAGTGTCCAGTTTAGTGCAGATATTATAAAGTGTCATGAGACAAACTGCAGAGGAACAAACTGTTCTTATGGCGAGAGGTTCTGGTCCCAATGGACCGTAGCCTCCTGCCAGAGGGAAGTGGCTCAAATAGTCCATGTCACACTGAACCACACACTGAACCACACACTGAACCACACACTGAACCACACAGTGAACCACACACTGAACCACACACACTGAACCACACACTGAACCACACACTGAACCACACACTGAACCACACACTGAACCACACACACTGAACCACACCCTGAACCACACAGAGAACCACACACTGAACCACACCCTGAACCACACAGTGAACCACACAGTGATGGAGGGGGTGAGGGTGGAGCCGTGTAAATCTGCACCATCATCATTTATAATTTGAACTGAATGTGATTTTAAGAAAAGAAAATGAAATAATTTGCAAAATGTGACACAAAAATGAGACAAACCATGTCAGATCAGAAGAAACATAAAGGTTTAATTTGAACATTTATGTTTCTTCAGATTAAAAAAAAAAAAGATTTGTCACTGGACAAATCAGGTGAAGACGTCTGACTCTGGACAGTTTGGACCTCATTTCTCTTTCTGCACTCTTAAGGACATGAGGTCCACTTTACTGTCCCCGTAGGGACATTTGTCCTCTGCATTTGACCCGTCAGTGCCTCTGGGTCATCTCCTCCTGTGGTTGTTGTTTTGATGAACCAGAGTCTCACAGACACATGTTTTATTTTCACATTTAAATGTATTTATTTATGATGAGACACTTTACAGCAGCAGGAGCTTCACTTTAAAACAGTTTCACATTTTGATCAGTTCAGTTTAACACGAGTTATAACAGAACAAAACTAAAGAGCATTTACCCGACACTTTTTACACAAAAACATGTTTAAAAGAGTCAAACATGTGAATCAAACAGAACAACTCGACTGAAGAAACATAAGAAACATTAAAACAACATGAAGCTGAAGCATCTGATTTTATTCAGCAACATTTAACAAAACAAAATGGTGAAATGGAGAATTATAATGAAACAGGGTCAATCTGGACTTTATGATGTGGAAGAATTAAACAACTGACATCAAAAAGTCTCATTCTAATTTCACTAATAAAATGAGATTATATCACACGTCTGTACAAATGTAACTGAAGACACTTTAAAATTCATAAAAACAGGATTAACACAAGATCATCAGAAGGAAAATGTCAAATCTTCTCCCATTTGAGCCACAGCTCAGACTTTGATTCAAATCACATGATATTTACGTTTCTTTGGGTCATTTAAGTTTGAACGTTTCACAGTAAAATAATCTTATCTGACAAACAACAGAACAGTTTTATAAAAAAAATACCTAAAAACCTTTAATCATCTTCACTGCAGTATATTTTAATCTCTTTGGTTTCAGCGTCACCAGATTTACTAATAGAGAAAAACGGGAACATTTTCTCTGTGAATCTGTCCTTGTGAGAGCAGATCAGAGACATGTCTCCAGCGTCAAAGAAAGACACTGTCCCTTCGTCACAGTCCAGTCGCACTCGGATCCTCTGAGGGCTCCTCTTCAGGACAAGAGTTTTACCAACAACATCAGAATATTCTCCATCAGCAAACATTAAACACCACAGTCCATTTTCTGGAAAGGCATTTCTCTCTTCCTTCTTGTCAACAGACTCTTCGGCCAAACCAATGACCCATCTTGGATGGTCCCCCACCTCCACGTCCCACTGGTGAGAGCCAGAGCTGAAGCTCTCACTGCCCTGGACCTCTGCATAGTACCAGAATCTCTCTGGATTATTAGGGACCTGTTGTTGTTTAGTTTCTCCAAATGTCACCCCCCTCAGATCCTCAGACACATAGAGTCGTGGGTCTGCAGTGTTTGGGTCCAGAATGACTGGACTGTACTGCACCAGGGCTCTCATCTTCTTCCAGGCGTTGAAGGCCACGTTGGCCAGGACTTTGGGCTGGTTTATCAGGAGTCCTGGTCTGAGCTGTGGGCTGGGCTGTGAGAGCAGAGTCTGTCTGTCTTTGTGAGTGTCTCTGTACTGTGTGAGGAAGTCCATGTTCTGTTTCTTCAGCAGATCTTCCACAGTCAGGAGGTTCTGCTCCACAGTACACAGCTCCTCCCTGATCTGCACCATCTGTGCTTCTATGGTCTGGGTCTGTCTGCTCTGCTCCTGTCTCAGAGCTCTGAGTGCAGACTCCTCCTCCTGTTGGAGGAACCGGTGTAACCGCTCAAACTCTGCCCTGATGTGATGTTCACAGGCCTCCACCTGCGCATGTGCCAGCTCCTGTATTTGTTCACACTGTGTCTGTTTGTTTGAGGCCTTCTTTCTCCTCTGGAACAGAGACTGCTGCTGTGAGACCAGCTGCTCCTTCTTTTCACTGACGACTGAGTCCACAGTCACCACCTTATGCCCCGAGTGAAGAGAAAACTCACAGAGAGGGCACAGAGGGCGACTCTCATCCAGGCAGAACAGAGGCGTCTGCTCTGGGTGTGAGGAGCACACCACAGGCCTCTCTCCTCCTGGAGCCTCCTCCTTCTGTGAAAAGGACACAGTCAGTTCCTTCAGAGCAAAGTTCACATCTAGAGAGTCTTTGGAGGACTTCCTGCGACACACGGGGCAGTTCCTGGTGCTGTTCTTGTTCCAGTATTCCTGTAGACACTTAGAGCAGAAGCTGTGGTGACAGGTCAGAGACACTGGCTCTTTAAAGGTGTCCAGACAAACAGGACAGGTCAGATAGTCCTCCACTGCAGAGATCTTCTCCATTTGGACCAAAGTCTTCAGACTCACACAGCTGTGTCCTCTGTGTCCGACGTCCTGACAAACACTGACTGAATACTTTCACTTTACTGTAAATGAGTCACTCACACCAGAGAGGCCCATCAGCAGCAGCAGGGGGCGCTGTTGCTCCATTTTTCATTCAACAAAGTTCCACAGATTTACTGTCCTTTATCCAGATTTATCCAGAACTAATGATTCCACAAAAGAGGCACTTTTGACACGTTTAACCCAGAGACACTGCAGAGGAACAGCTCCATATTTCATTTTAAATTATGGACAAAATCCACTTTTTATCGTCTCTCCCTGAAGCCACAGCTGCCCTGGGCCTGATGAAGTGTGACAGTCTCAGACCAGCGTCACTCACCACATTCATACAACTGCCACGTGCCCATAGGCAACGCACTCGACACAACAACAGTGTTCAGAGGTCAGAGCGGTGTCAAACCATAAACCCTCTGGTTATAGGGCACCCGCTGTTCAAAATAAACCACACCGTAGCTTTTCTGAGCATGTCATCGCCCGGATAGCAACCTTAACGGTTCAATGAGGAACAGAGCAGAGCTGAGACAGTTTGTCCAGTGCAGACCCAAGTGCTTTTATTGAACACCAAAAATATTCACAAAAAACAAGAACAATTTTAAAGAATCATGGCAGTACCTGCTGTTCACACAGCACCCTCTCCTAGAAAACTCAGATTTGCTCTGTATTACAGGTAAGTTTTACCAAATCCAGTTCTGTTGCTTAAAAAGTTGCTCTTTCCAAACAGTGTACAAATGTATTAAATGAAATTGTTTCTTAAAATAGAGCTCTGTGTTTACTTTAATTCAACAGTAATTAGTTAGTCAGCCAGTGAGCCCTAAGAAGCTCTTCACCTTCTTTGTGGTTTTTAATGAGGAAAGAATGAATAGCCTCAATTTTTTTGCCGTGTTTGCCGTGTCCAAAGACAAAGCCTCTCGGAGCCAGACAGAGTTGATCTTTAGGCCAGTGGACTTTATGGAGGACTTGTTTTAGATGAGCCATGTGTTCTTCCCTGGTTTGGCTGTAGATTACAATGTCGTCCAAATATGCTACTGCACATTCTGAAACATCTCTCAGAACATAGTCCATTAGGCTTTGACAAGTGGCTGGTGCCCCCTGGAGTCCAAATGACATAACTCTGAATTGGTACATACCAAAAGGAGATTTAAAGGCTGTCGGCTCTCGGACCTCTGGAGCCAGTGCCACTTCCCAAAAGCCTTTGCTCAGGTCCAGGGTGGGGATGTACTCTGCCTGCCCCACCCGCTCCACCAGCTCATCAACCCCAGGCATTGGATAAGGGTCACACAATGAAACAGAATTCAGATAATGAAAGTCTGTGCAAAATCTCAGCGAGTCGTCCTTTTTGGGCCCTAGAACCACTGGACTGCACCATTCACTGTTTGAGATTTCAATTACATCTAGTTCCAACATCAATTTGATTTTTTTCAAAGCTTGCACCAACCGCTCAGGTATTCTGTAGCTCTTCTGACGTGGAGGAGCCTCTTTTTTCAGCTGGGTGTTGTGCTGGACCAGGTCAGTGTAACCAGGTGAGTCTCTGAACAGCTCTGGGTCAATGAGAGGAACCCGTTGCTCCTGCTGGGAGACAAAAGTGACGTGTCTACGACCGGCGACTCACTGGACAGTTTCACCTCCACTGTCTTGGATTACATATGTTTCTGTGTGGACAACATAACAAGCTGGAAACAATTCCGTGTGTTTCCCAATACTCCATCCTGGATGACACACGGAGTTCAACAACTTATCCGAGCGAGGAATATTGCTTTCAAATCCGGGGACCAGGAGGCATGTAGGGCTGCCAGGACTAACTTGAGGAGTGGCATCAATACTGCCAAACGACATCACAGGAGGTGCATCGAGGCCAGGTTTGAAAACACCACAAACCCAAGGCAGGTTTGGGAGGGCATCAGGGCTATTACGGACTACAAGAGGAAACCACCACCGCCCTCAGCTGACAGTCCTACTCTGGCTGGAGACTTAAACCTCTTTTATGCCCGTTTTGACAGTAATAACACCAACCCTGTCCTCTCCCCTCTCCCCTCGACTGACCCTGCTCCAGTCCTGAGCGCTCATGAGGTGAGACGTGTGGTCCTCAGCATCAACACCAGGAAGGCGGCCGGGCCAGATGGAGCACTGGGCCGGGTGCTAAAAGACTGTGCTGCAGAGCTGGCGGACGTCTTCACCTCTATATACAACACCTCACTGTCCTGTTCTCTGGTTCCAGCTTGTTTCAAAGCAGCAACTATTGTCCCCATCCCAAAACAGTCAAACGTCACATGTCTGAACGATTACAGACCTGTGGCACTCACTCCCATTCCCGCCAAATGCCTGGAGAGACTGGTCATAAAACACATCAAAGCTGTTTTGCCTCAAGGGTGTGTTCTGAGCCCTCTGCTATACACTCTCTTCACCCATGACTGTCTTTCCTCCTCCGCGTCCAACCTCATCGTTAAGTTCGCTGATGACACCACGGCGCTCGGCCTCATATCCAACAATGAGGTTAACTACAGGAGGGAGGTGCAACACCTCGAGTCATGGTGCCACCACAATAACCTGCTTTTAAACACCAAAAAGACCAAGGAGATTGTTGTGGATTTCCGCAGGAGAAGTCACAACAACCACCTACCTCTCCTCATTGGCTCCGAGGCGGTGGAGAGGGTGAGCAGTTTTAAATTCCTGGGGGTAACTGTGACTGAGGACCTGTCCTGGGGCGATCACATCACCTCAGCCGTACGGAAGGCCCAACAGCGCCTCTACTACCTGAGGAAACTGAGGAGTGCCCACATTCCCAGACCTCTGATGTTGAACTTTTATACCTGTGCCATCAGTAGTGTTCTGACATATGGACTACATGAACTGTCTCATGTACTGAGGCCACTGGGTCAATGTTTACACTTGGGTTTAAGGGGATTTATTATTTATGGGTTTGCACTTTATGGGGGAGGCTCCAAACGTAATTTCGTTGTTCTTCTGTGACAATGACTACAAATAAATTGAATTGAATTGAATTGACTCACCCTGGGTTCCAGACATGAACTTCTCTGGCCTTTCCTCGTCCTGAACAGCACGGATCAGCAGCTGATGAACAGATTCCTGGTGGGACTGAAATTCCTTTAACAAGTTCACATGCCTCCTGGACGCCTCCCTAGGGAGGTGTTCTGGGCATGTCCCACCGGGAGGAGGCCCCGGGGAAGACCCAGGACACGCTGGAGGGACTATGTCTCTCGGCTGGCCTGGGAACGCCTTGGGGTCCCACCGGAGGAGCTGGAGGACGTGTCCGGGGTGAGGGAAGTCTGGGAGTCCCTGCTTAGACTGCTGCCCCCGCGACCCGGCCCCGGATAAGCGGAAGAAAATGGATGAATGGATGGAAGTTCACATGAAACGTTTGGTGTTTTTTGGTTCTGTCAGGTGTATAAAGTTCATATGTGACCTTACCCACTCTTCTGGTGACTTCATACGGACCAGGCCATTTGGAGAGGAGTTTGCTTTCGGAGGTGGGGAGGAGAAGAAGCACTTTTTGTCCAGGTTCAAAGCTTCTTTCTCTAGCCTTGTCATACCAAGTCTTTTGATTTTGTTGAGTGGTCCTCAAAGTCTCAGGACATTTCCTCTAAACGTTGCTTCATCTTTACCACATTCCACCACATTCTCCTCTGAGGGAGTTGGATTCTCCCAATAGTCTTTGAGGAGGTCGAGTGGTCCCTTACTTGGCGTCCGTAGAGCAACTCGAAGAGCGAGAACCCCGTTGAGGCCTGTGGCACTTCACGGTATGAGAATAGCAGGTATGGCAGCCCCTGGACCCCGTCTGCTCCTGTGAGACACAAACTTACAGCATATTTAAAGTCTGATTGTACCGCTCAACCAGCCTGTCCGTCTGGGGGTGGGATGGGGTGGTCCTAATACCCTTAATACGTAGGAGCGTGTAAACCTGCTGTAATAAACTAGACATAAAGTTTGTCCCAGTCTGTCAAAATGTCTTTTGGGATTCCCACTCTGGAAAACAGCCGTAATAAACAGTTAGCAGCATTTCTGGCTTTGATTGTTTTTAAATGAAAGGCCTCAGGATATCGAGTTCCTTAATCACAGAGAACTAAAATATATTTATTCCCTGAACTGCTGCGTTCTAATGGCCCAACTATGTCCATTCCTATTCTGTCAAATGGAGTTTCCCTGATGGGTGGAGGCTGCAACATCGAGGGGCTTTGTGAGACGAGGTGAGTTGACATATTTCACATGTATTACACAATTTTGAGATGTCATTGTACATGTCCGGCCAAACAAATCTGCTTGAAATTCTGCACAAAGTTTTTTGAGATGCCATGTGTCCCGCCCATGGCACCGAATGTCCGAGCTCCATTACTTTGGCTCTAGAGGATTCGGGTAATGCCAAGGCTTCAGTGCCGTTGCTTTGGTACAGAACGCTCGCTTTAATGACGTATGTCGCCTCCTCTGAACTTCCTGGACTGCCCCGTTTCACCCCGTCCACTTCTGTGACGTTTTGGATCCAGGGTTTTAGGGTTGCATCATCTTTTTGGAGTCTGGCTACATCAATTTGGAGAAGGTTTGGTCATTTTTTGTGTCTGTTTAGAAGCCGTCCCTATAAACTTTTCCCGTCTTTTCTGTGCTTTTGATTTGACTGTTTTTTTCCCTTACAGGTTCAAGGTCCTCCCCTCAAATCTCCTTTAAAGACTCTTTTGCAAAGCTCTTGTAAAAATCATGTTATAAAGCCCATGTGGTGCTGCTTTTTCAGGTCAGTTTACAGGTGGATTTGCAGGTTTGTCTTCAAGTAGATTAGGGTTTTCAGGTAAGTATTTGGGTATATTTAGGTTCTCAGGTGAGTTTTCTGACTCCTACAGCAAATCGAACAAAATTGGAACATCATGACCCAGAATCACATCAAAAATTAGAAAAGTTTGACCTCCAACTGTCAAATACTGGTGTCCACCTCCATGACCACAGCTAATACTAGTCTGGTCCTCACTTCATTTTTCCCTTGACACCAAACTTGACAAAACCACAGACTGAAACCCACCCGTACCTAATGGTGCTGTAGTACAGTGGCCATTTATCAGGACGGTACGAGCTCTCGGGGTTTGCAAAATGACTTGGGTCTGGACACTGCACAGTAAAGGGATGGATTAGACTTATCAGGTAAAGGACAGGAGTACTGGGTGTGGCCTCGCCCGGTACAGTAAGTAACATCTGACTTCTTTGCTGGACCGAACTGTTACCGAGATTTGACTTTTGAACCTGGCTCAGTATAAATTGCCTTGGTCCAGACACAGCCCAATTCTGACCAAAACCCCGCCCACCCCCATCAGACTTACTCTGGGCTTGGTCTCTGTGTCCATGTCCTCAGTCCCGACCTCCTTGGACCTGGATGGAGCTCCGTCCATACGTGGTGCTGTTGTGTCCTTTCCTTGCTGCTGCTTTTTCTGCCGTCCTGGGGTCACGTTCACCACAGGTTTCACACCAAAACTTCATGATGTTCGGACGTGAACTCAGTGAACCAGTGGAGCTCGTCGCCGCCGGCCCCCAGACTGTGACGATGCACTTCCAGCCTGTGAGGAAGCTGAGTGATCAAAATAGGAGGCAGACTCAAAAGAAGTCCCATTAGGCAATATTTATTCCCGTGTAGTCGTCCATGAACCCAAAAATAATACATGTTTACAAAAGGGGACAGTGCTCAACGAAAACTAAGCAACAAAACTTAAACAACTAAGACAAAAGTCCACGTGTGTCCTGGATACACTGATGTTCTCCATGTCTCTAATTACCCCGGCTAAAATCCTCTCCTGTACAGAAGCTCCTCCCCTGGTTTACTCCACCTCTTCTCCAGGGGCTGTGTCTTAAATATAAAACCATCTCTCTCTTTACTAAAAGTGTTTAACAAAATAAACTATAAACACTTATATCATTGAAACAAAATACACAAGACATTAACGCAAAGAAATAAACAAACTTAAACCAGTTTTCCCTCCACATGGTCCGGCCCACGACCCTCTCAAGTCTATAAAATGGCTGACATAGGCCACGCCCCCTCTGTGTTTGGACCATGTGGAGATGCAGGTAAGAGGATTGAACTGAATAATTAAATAAAATATACTTTAACTCACTAGTGTGTGGTGATTTAACTGATTGAAAAACTAAACAAAACAAACCCGGGATATTTCTGTTTAGTTTAGTATTGAAAAGTTATTGAAAATGAACAGACATGTGCACAAACCAAATTCTAATACTGTTAAAAAGGGTCAAAGGCCCCAGAGCACGAGCAACAAACACGTGAGCGGCTGGAGCTCGTCACATCAGTCCAGACACTTTGGGTGAATCAGTCGCACGTGCAAAAAGACAAAAACGCTGGAGATGCTGTGTGGGACCTCGTCAAAGGAACACGGCAGGTCACAAACAAAGTCAAGACGTTCCTGTCCTCCTATGAAGGACCTTTCTTCGCTCTCAGACAGTTGGATGATCCGGTCTACAGGATCCAAAAGAGCCCCAGATCAAAAGTGAAAGTCGTTCATCATGACCAACTCAAGACAAGAACCATCGCCGTCGTGAACCACTGGACAACACGTGGGCTCAGGACCAACACTGGACACCTGCAGAGGTCTCACCAGGACCAGGACCTCGACCTGCACAGTCTCTTCACTCCAGTGTCCAGTTCAGTCTACAGTTTACTACAGACTTTACACAGACTCTAGTTTTTGTTTACATGTTCTATGCATCTGTTAAGAAGCATTTTTCATTGTTGATTGTTAAAAAAAACAAAAGAAAACAAAACATCAACCGCTCAAGAGACGAGGCTTTTACATACGACATGCACTTTATTCATTTTTAATGCAATATTGAAGTTTATTTTTCACTCATGCATCTTTAAATCAGCTCATTTTAGTCACTGAGTTGAGCATATTTGAGTTTTAACCCTCCACGTCTGAGTGTGTTTTAATAATGGACAGTACTACGTCTTTACACTTCTCAGGCCTGTGGATAAGAGGATTCTGTACCAGTCGTGTTATTTTTCTGGAGTGGAGTTGTTCATTGCCAGGGTGGGGGTAGTGTTGTGCGACGCTTTCATGTGCTTTAGCTCAGTGTGTGAGATCTCACATGGAGCTCCAGTCTGAGGGAGATTGACCGTCATGTTTAGCTTCTTCCATTTTCTAATAATTGCTCCAACATCTTTTTTTCAGCAAGCTGCTTGACGATTGTCCCTTTGCCCTTTCCTTGTGGAGGTTTACAGTTTAGTCTCTTGTGCATTTTGTCAGTTCTTTGGTCTTGTCCATGTTAGTAGTTTGGGGTGGACATGTGTCTTTATGCAGCGAACGACCTCAAACAGGAGCTTCTAATTTAGGAGAATAAGTGAAGAGGAGCTGGACTTTTTAAAGATGGACTAACAGGTCTTTGAGGGGCAGAATTCTAGCTGATACACAGGTGTTCAAATAGTTATTTGCCTCACAGTAACGCAATCTAAGTCAGTGTTTTTGACTCGTTCAGACAGAAAAATATAAATGTCTCCCACAGAATAAATTGAACCGATTCACACAGAGACACCAGAAGTTTACATTCACCACATAAAACACACATGTGTTTTTTTTCTCACTGAAATCAGACTAAACTTTTCCTGTTTTAGGTCAATCAGGATTAACACAATTATTTCTATTCGCTAAATGTTCAGAAACTTGTGACATTGTAGAAAATAATGAACAAAAAGTCTAAAAAATCTTTCCCTCATCCTCAATCCTCCTCTGACATTTGGCAAATAGAAACAATTTTGATCAGACAAACAGGAAAAGTTTAGTCTGATTTCATGACAGACACAAAGAAAAAAAAACGTGTGTGTTTTTATTTAGTGAATATAAACGTCTGATTTCAGCTGTGCTCAGATCGTGGAGGAAACTTAAAGCCAAAGTATCGGTATCGAAGGAGAAAACACTGAATCGTTACTGTGAAGTACTCGGCTGCGGTTCAAAGTTTCGGTCGTTTTCGGTTCCAAAATACTTCTGCAGATTCAAACTGCGCAGCTGTTGGGCCAGAGGTTTGGCTCTGAGTCGGACGAGCTCGTCTTCTTTGGCGTGTTTGGCCAGATGGACTTTGAGGCTGCAGTTTTGGGTGAATTCTCGCTCACAAATCGAACATTTATACGGTTTGACTTTCATGTGAAGCCTCCGGTGCAGCGTCAGGGTGCTCACCCGGGTAAAGCCTTTCCTACAGACTGAACACCTGAAAGGTCTCTCTCCCGTGTGCAGCAGCATGTGTTTCCATAAATCGTTGAAAACCTTCCCACACACGGGACACTCCTCGCCTTTTTGGGAAATAGATAACGGACTTAACCTCTTGGAAGCTCGAGTTTGATCTGAAGCTTGGCGACATTTGCGTCTCTTCTTTTCTCTTCCTGTTGGAGAAGGTGAACTTTGATCTCGTCCCGGATTTTGTTCCCGCTTTTCTGTGTTTAAACGCGGTTTGGGTTGGACAGCGGCTGCTTGTTTGGTCTTTCTCGTGCGTTTGCTAATCACCGTTTCCTTCTGTTTCTGCTCGTGCTTGTCGTGAATGTCCAGGTGGAGTTTTAAATGTGATTTCTGAGTGAAACCTTTTCCGCAAACTGTACAGCTGAAGGGTTTCTGGGTCAGGTGCAGGCTTTTGTGTAGGGTAAGCGAGCTCTTTCGTGTGAAGCCCTTGTTGCAGACTGAACAGCTGAAAGGTCTCTCTGCCGTGTGCCCCAGGATGTGGCTCCAGAGGTCTCTCTTCAGGCTCTTCCCGCAGATGGGGCAGTTTTGCGTCGTTAGTTTCCTCTTGAGCTCGGTTAAAGTCATCTGCTCGTCCACAAAAACAGAACAGCCATTTGTGATGTTTCGGAAAAAGGAGTTTGCCGTTTGGGTGGCGTCCGAGGTTTGTGATTGGTTGAGACGGTAGCCCCGCCCCTCCTCTGATTCTGGTTCCCATGGCTGCATCCAGTCTTCAGTCGCAGTTTCATTCTCGTCTCTGATTGGTTCGTGGTGCAGGGCGGTGTCATTCTCGTCTCTGATTGGTTCGTGGTGCAGGGCGGTGTCATTCTCGTCTCTGATTGGTTCGTGGTGCGGGGCGGTGTCATTCTTGTCTCTGATTGGTCCGTGGTGCAGGGCGGTGTCATGCTCGTCTCTGATTGGTTCGTGGTGCAGGGCGGTGTCATTCTCGTCTCTGATTGGTTCGTGGTGCGGGGCGGTGTCATTCTCGTCTCCGATTGGTTGTTCCTGCTGGGAGGCGGTCTCTGAAGCGTCGTCCTTCACTTTCACCTGGAGGTACAGGTCCTGGGCAGGTCGAGGGTACGATTCCGGTGCGAGACTCTGCTCCTCGTCTTCACTTTTAACTGTTTCTGTGTGAAGAAAATCTGCAACAAGAAATAACGAGAGATTCATTTTATTTTGGCAGGTCCAACAAAAACTGTTCCTCAAAGTGCAGCACAGAGTCAGACACGTCGTAAATAAATAACACCCCACAGAAAACAGGGCCACTCAGCAGCACTGGAAAAGTTACATAGTGCCGCTTTAAAGAGGAGGTTTTTACTTCTCTGGGACATTAACACATAAAATATTCAGCTCATTATTTCCTTTTATTGTTTTGAAAATGCGATATTGCCTTAAAACTATATATTTTTTGAGTCTCCCCTCTCTTTGCTCTCTGTGCTAAGCCCCTCCCCCTTCAGAGCACAATCAGCCGCGTCACACTAATGAAACTACTGCACATCACACCAGGTTTGTGAAGTTGTAGTGTACAGTTTTGTGTCACGTTTTTGTAGATTTATGGAGGATTGTCGTGTGGAGCGTGGGTGATGTGGCCTTGTGGGCGGAGCCTCGTACAGCCTCGTACTTGTAATGCTAACTGTAAGGAGCGTTTGAATGAGGCTCGGCAGAGATCGTTAGATTACTCAAACTCTATAAAGTATGTTTGTGTATTTGATATTTAAATGATAAAGTGTGAGCTCCAAATCCAGAGACTTTGACTTTCTGTTGAGGCGACATTTTGTGTCAGTGCAGCTCATGTGAGTTTGGTCCATTTAGGTTCAGGGTTTAGGTTTTGGGGAGAAAAACAGGTTTATAAACATGTTCTTGGCCAAAGTGAACTGTCATTTTTATCCTGAAGTAAAGTGTACATAAAGTAAACTGTATTTAACTGTATTTAACTGTATTTAACTGCATTTAACTGCATTTAACTGCATTTAAGCATCACAAACTGTCAGGAAAAGCAGAAGTCTGACCCTGTGTCCTGTGGAGCCGGACCTGTGGGCTGAGAGCCGAGTCCAGGAGCCGCTGTTTCCTCTGGTTCTCCTCTTTGGAGCGGCTCAGTTCCTCCTCATACTCCGCTATTGTTCTTTCAAACAGCGCACAGATCTCGTCCGCAGCCGCAGTCAGCCGCTCTGTCACCTGCGCTCTCAGTCTGCGCCTCTTTTCACACATTTTTCTTTGTTTTTAGCTTTAGCTTTAGCACGGAGCTAAGCACCGCCTCGCGCCGCTCTCTCGTAAAACTTTTTCCGCGTTTTTTTCTGCGTACGTAATGACGTCATTGAGCGGATGGACTGTCGCCTCCTCGTGGCCGCAGCGGGACTCACTTTTACCGCCAGAATTTAGATTTATTTTTTATTTGAATAATCTTAGAGTAACGTTAGAATATTTAAGAGTTTTATTTTGTTAATCCGGTGGGAACTGTTGTTGTTTTATTTGTTTCCGCTCGACCACTTTATAGAGACGCACACCTGGTTTAAAAGTGTGTCAGCTAAGTTTATTAAAGTTAAAATTAAATTATTCAAAGTGTATTAAAGCGCAGACGTATGTGTTTGTCATTTTTATGTGTTTTATTTTATGTTTTTTATTATATATGTCTAATTGTAATTTATGTAAATACTTTTAGTTTGCGCATTGAAATTAAAAACATGTGTCCGGCGCTTTATTGGCACGAGGAGCTGACGTGATACCCACAATGCACCGGGGCCACTGCCTGCGGGACACCAGCTCTTTAATTTGCTTTGATTTTTTCTAAAGGGGCGTTGTTTTGGAGAGCGTGATGACGTCATACTCCCACGAGACAGTTTGTCTCTTTGATGCTCCGCAGGGGGGGTACTCTGCCTGTGTGTCTATGGAGGAATGTTCAGCAGTTACCATGGAGACATTCTGCACACATTAGCAAACAGAAAAAAAGTTTAAAGACAAAAAACTCAAGAAAATATAACAGAAGTGATTAAAGGAGCACGTTTCAGGAGCCTGTGTTTACAATAAAACAATAAACGACAAAAAAACAGCGTCTTTAACTACAAACAACAAACCTAAAACCTTTTCTTTTCTTCGAGAGGAGTTAAAGATGCTGCTTTTGTTTGGAAAGACAATCTGTTAAACAGGAACGGAGCCTGAGACAGAATCTCACAGATTTATAACTCAGACCCAAGGCAAACAAAGGAAACAAAGAGAACAATGGAGCGGGAGAGTGGAGCTTTAAACACTTCAACAGAAAACAAAACCCAGACTCCTCCCACAGACACTCGTCAAAAACAGACGCTTCTTTAACATTCACAATAACGTACAAGGAAGTAACGTTTAAAATGTCATCACGCAGTTAACTCATTTGTATTAATCTGTACAGAAAACATTTTATTTGGCAATTTTCAAAACAACACAGTGATTAAAAACACAATTACACAAGTTTCACGTTAGAACAGGCCTGGGAGAGATCTCTAGATTACTCAGACATGCTTGAATGACAAATAAAACCTCTCGATTCTACAGGATTCTACAGTGCGGCGATGTCATGTAGTGATTTTAGCGTCGGCACATTTTCCAGCAGCAGACCACATTTCTGACAGAGAAATGCATCATGGGATGGGACACGAATCAATACCAAAACGAGTATCAAAACTAGATCCTCATTTTCCACAGGTATCGATACTAAAAAAGTCTCGTTGACAGAAATGAGTCTTTCCTGAATCTGTTTGTACTGAAGTGTCTCTGTTTAGATGAATTTACACCACGGACCAGAGTGAACCGACTGCAGTTACACACATTTAACACACACAACACAATAGTACACAAATGTAATGTTTCTATTTAATGTGGAACGTCACAGTGTCTTAAATGAAACATCAGTGTGTTTTCATGTGTGATTTGAGATGACTCGATTGGCCAAATGATTTCTGACAAACTGTACAGCTGTAAGGCTTCTCTTTTGTGTGAGTTTTTTTGTGATTGAACAGGTTACCCTGCGATGAAAATGCCTTCTCACAAACTGAACAGCTGTATGGTCTCTCTCCTGTGTGCGTTCTCGTGTGCCGCCTGAGACCAGAGGTTAATGCAAACTTTTTCCCACATATTGAACAGCTGAAAGGTTTTTCCCCTGTGTGAGTCCTCTTGTGCGCAGTGAGTTGACACGACAAAATAAAAGCTTTTTTACAAAATGAACAGCTGTATGGTCTCTCTCCGGTGTGAGTTCTCATGTGCACGTGGAGGTAATCCTTCAGTGCAAATGTTTTCTGACAAACTGAACAGCTGTAAGGTCTCTCCCCTGTGTGTTTTTTCATGTGCTCCTTCAGACTCGTCTTTTTGACATACGTTTTCTCACACATCGAACAGCTGTAAGGTCTTTCCCCTGTGTGAGATCGCATGTGACTCTTGAGTTCGTTGCTTTGTTTAAATTCTTTCTGACAGGTGGGACAGCTGTAAGGTCTCTCTCCGGTGTGAATTCTCATGTGTGCATTGAGATTACCACTTTGGATAAATGTTTTCTTACAAATTGAACAGCTGAAAGGTCTCTCTCCCGTGTGACTTCTTAAGTGTTTTTTAATATCAGCCTTATGTGTAAAGGTCTGGTCACAGGTTGGACAGCTGTAAGGCCTCTCTCCTGTGTGAATTTTACTATGTTTGTTTAATCTACATTTCTGGACAAAGGACTTCTTACAAACTGAGCAGCTGTAAGGTTTTTCACCCGTGTGACTTCTGATGTGGACTTTTAAGTTTTGATTAGTTGTGTAAGACTTGTGACAAATGGTGCACTCGTATTTCCTCCTCTTCTTCTTTTCCCCCCCTTCTCCCGTTTTCTCCTCTCCTCGGTCCCCGTGGTCAGCGTCCGTCTCCATGTGCGCAGCTGAGGGCTCCCAGTCGTCATCGTTGTCGGTGTCTTCATCAGTGTCTGAAGAGCTGCGAGTTTGTAGGCGAGTGTGCGAGTGGAACTGCCCGTGTTCTGTGCTGATGAGCTCTTCCTGTTGTTCCTCTTTGGGCTCCGTTTGTGAGGACTGTTCTTCACTCTTCACACACACAGCAGTGAACTCTGGGAGCGCCTCTTGTTCCTGTTTGAGGCTCTGTTCCTCTGCTTCCTCTTTAATCTGTGGAGTCTCTGGGGTTTCCTCCTTCACTCTCAGCTCAGGATTGAACCAGTGGATTTGAACGCCTGCGGGAACACCAAGAATAAAAATAAGACAAAAACAAAAACTGTATTGTTATATAAATGTTCTTTTGTGGTTTGTGTGGATACAAAATGATGGATGTGAGATGTGGTCACAGACACAAGTCCTGGTCCAGTCGTAGTCGTGTGGCTGTGACTCACCCACAGAGCACTCTTCACTCTTCACACACACAGTAGTGAACTCTGGGAGCGCCTCTTGTTCCTGTTTGAGGCTCTGTTCCTCTGCTTCCTCTTTAATCTGTGGAGTCTCTGGGGTTTCCTCCTTCACTCTGGGCTCAGGGCTGGACCGGTCCATCTGAACACCTGCAGGAGAGGAGGAGGAAAACACAGTATTAAAGGTTTTATATGACACAAAACTGACTCCTGTGAACTTTAAACCAGGTTATGATGCTGTTGTCCCGTTTGTTTCATTCTCTGTCCGTCTCTCTACGTCTCCAAAGGTCAAAATCCTCTGTTCCACCTTGTGATGTCATGAAGTTCTAGTTTTCAAGTTAACAGCTACTTTTTATGTCTGTGTAATCCCTCAGCCGTCCAGGTCTGATCCAGAGTAAAAGCTAAAGTTAAAACTGCCACTAGACAAATCGTTGTAGGAGTGAAGATATTTGGCTGCTCGTCTAGGCCTCCTCTTCTTCTTCTTCTTCAGTTCTGGTCAGTTTCCTGCTGGACACTGCCTCATATCTGTCTGAAGGAGGCGCTAACGACACTGAAACTACAAAGACCTACTGTTTATGGTTTCTGTTTGTAGGCTGAGGTCTGTTGTGTTACGCTGTGTGTCCTGTGTCCATAATTACCATATTCTTTTAACTCTCACTGGCTGCTCACCTATCGGCGTCCGACTCGCTCTATTCTTCTGTTTCCTTTGTTTGTTCTGGGTCTGAGGATGGAGTTACAGACGGGGGAGAGATTATGTCTCAGGCCCACATTCCTGTTCACGGGAGGATTGTCTTTCCTAACAAAAATAGGCCACTTTATCCCCCCTCTCAAACCATTTCTTTTCTCTGGATAAGATCTGCGCCTCACTATCTTCAAAGCGGCGGCGTAAACTGAGGCGCAGATCTGAGCCAGAGAAAAGAAACGTTTGAGAGGAGAGTTAAAGAAGCGACAATCCATCTTTGAACAGGAGGCCTCAGACAATTTAGTCCAACCTCAGACCTAAATCTAAACCAAGAAAACAACAGGGCTAGCCAGTATGCTAACAGCCAGTATGCTAATAGCCAGTATGCTAGTAGGTGTGAGCGTACACATGGGGGACTGTGTATAGGACTCGGGCACAGTTCACACAGGTCGTTCACACACTGGCTCGAGTCAGGTCCACGTAAAAGACAATTCACTGAGTCTGGGCCAGTGTGAATCCAACAGACTGGACCACAGAAAAGGGCGGCTCCCAGAGCGGCTCCCAAAACAACCGTAGTTTCAGTGTCGTTAGCGCCTCCTTCAGACAGATGTGAGGCAGTGTCCAGCAGGAATCTGACCAGAACTGAAGAAGAAGAAGAAGAAGAAGAGACTTTGACGAGCACCAGACGTCTTCACCCTAAAACCATAAGTTAAATCTGTCAGATAAAATGTCCCTGAGCTGTGGGGTTCCCCAGGGGTCAGTCCTGGGGCCCCTGTTGTTCAGTCTCTACATGCTGCTGTTAGGACGAGTCAGATCTATGTCTCATTGCAGCAGGTGAATCTGGACCAGTGGATTCAACAGATCAGTGTGTGGAGGAAAAACAACTTTGTCCAGATAAACTCAGAGGAGACTCAAGTCAGAAACATAGAGAAAGTGTCAGTGTCACCTCCAGTCTCTCTCTCTAAAACCTTCAACTCAGGACAGAAATCTAGAGGTAAAAATGGACTCAGACTTGAACTTTAACAGACACATCAAATCAGTAACATCTGCAGCTTTTTACATCTAAAAACAAAAACCAAAGGTCAAAACCAGACTCAGACTCATCCTGTGTTTGTGTCCAGTAGATCAGACGACTGTAACGTCCTGGTCCAGAGTCAGGACTAAACCTGGTGCTGAGTTCAGTTTAAACCCGTCTCTCTCTCTTTCTTCCTGATGTGACTCAGGCCTCGACTTTGACGAAGTTTAAATCCAGACTCTGTTCTGTTTCTCTGCTGTGACTGAGGGGGGTTTATTCTGCACTTTTGTTTTAATGTTGATTTTATGATTATTTATGTTTTGATTTGTTGTTTTGTGATTTTAATTCTTCTGTGAGGGACTTTGAAATACTTGTGTCTCCGAGGAGTGAAGACGTTTCTCTGCTCGTCCAAGTCACTTCTTCAGTTCTGGTCAGATTCCTGCTGGACACGGCCTGATGTGACCGTCCGATTACAGCTGGACCCTCTCCTCCTCCTCCACCCTCTCCTCCTCCTCGCCCGTGTCCTGAGCTGTTCTCTCTGTGTCCTGTTCTCTCTGTGTCCTGTTCTCTCTGTGTCCTGTTCTCTCTGTGTCCTGTTCTCTCTGTGTCCTGTTCTCTCTGTGTCCTGAGCTGTTCTCTCTGTGTCCTGTTCTCTCTGTGTCCTGAGCTGTTCTCTCTGTGTCCTGTTCTCTCTGTGTCCTGAGCTGTTCTCTCTGTGTCCTGAGCTGTTCTCTCCGTGTCTTGTTCTCTCCGTGTCTTGTTCTCTCTGTGTCCTGTTCTCTCTGTGTCCTGTTCTCTCTGTGTCCTGTTCTCTCTGTGTCCTGAGCTGTTCTCTCTGTGTCCTGAGCTGTTCTCTCTGTGTCCTGAGCTGTTCTCTCTGTGTCCTGAGCTGTTCTCTCTGTGTCCTGTTCTCTCTGTGTCCTGTTCTCTCTGTGTCCTGTTCTCTCTGTGTCCTGAGCTGTTCTTTAGTTTTATCTTTAAGTTCGTGGATTTGAAAAAGTCCAGAATCTCAAACTGTGAAGATTCTCTCAGTTTTTTTCAGACACGTCCACAGTTTGACTTTTTCCTTCAGGTTCAGAAGCAGAACTCAAACTAAATCTACAGAGTTTGTGTTAAACGTGTGAGAATCAAACAAAACAAAGAGGAAACATCATTATCCCACAGATCCCTCAGGCGCATGCGCGGAGCCGCTGAGCCAAACACTTCAAAGAC
The DNA here is from genome assembly GCF_009829125.3 of Periophthalmus magnuspinnatus. Lineage (NCBI taxonomy): Eukaryota > Metazoa > Chordata > Actinopteri > Gobiiformes > Gobiidae > Periophthalmus > Periophthalmus magnuspinnatus. The sequence goes on from NC_047129.1 coordinate 34,037,163, forward strand.
TCGAGATTCACGAGACAAACTGATGCAGAGCCGAGATGAGCACGAGCTTTAAACAAACACACAAACACACGCACAAACACGCACAAACACACACAAACAAAGAAGCGCGTGACTAAACCCCACAGCAGCGCGTGAGGGGGACGTACCCGGCTCCTCTTTGAGCTCCGGCTCTTCTTTGAGCTCCGGCTCCTCCGCGCTCTTCGGCTCCTCGTTCATGTTCTGTCTGTGTCTGCTCCAGAGTCACCGCAGAGTCCCGCAGCCCCGAGTCACGTGCTCACGGTCACGTGCAGCGGCTCTGGGCGCTTCCGGTGTGACGCGGCTCCACAGCGCCCCCCCGTGACGTGAGAGTGGAGTTATTTTTACACAACTGCACAAAAGTATCACAAAGACTCGAACAAACAGTCAGATGCCCTCCCTGTGTGTCAGATGCCCTCCCCGTGTGTCAGATGCCCTCCCTGTGTGTCAGATGCCCTCCCCGTGTGTCAGATGCCCTCCCTGTGTGTCAGATGCCCTCCCCGTGTGTCAGATGCCCTCCCCGTGTGTCAGATGCCCTCCCTGTGTGTCAGATGCCCTCCCCGTGTGTCAGATGCCCTCCCTGTGTGTCAGATGCCCTCCCCGTGTGTCAGATGCCCTCCCCGTGTTTTATTTACTGATTAAAAAACATAAATCACAAAAGTCACTGCAGTGAGATTTTGGGTTCAAGACAGAAGTGAACGTGTGCTTCTCCCTCCTCACCTTCCTCACCTTCCTCCTCCTCCTCCTCTCTCTCCCTCTCCTCCTCCTCCTCCTCCTCTTCCTCTCCTCCTCCTCTCCTCCTCCTCTTCCTCCTCCTCCTCCTCCTCCTCCTCCTAAAGTGCAGAGGGGTTAATCTGTGGATTACTGACTTTGCTGCATCAGGATTAAAAACAAAGAGCATCAGGTGTGATCCCGACTTCAGCCACAGGGGGCTCCACCCACTCTGGCTCCAGTTCACTTTCTATTGAAACTGTGTCGTCTGCACCTGCAGCTTCAGACTCCACATGACCCTGGGGTTTGGAGTTTAGAGGAGTTTAGGAGGAGTTTAGAGGAGTTTAGAGGAGTTTAGAGGAGTTTAGAGGAGTTTACAGGAGTTTAGGAGTTTACAGGAGTTTACAGGAGTTTAGGAGGAGTTTAGAGGAGTTTAGAGGAGTTTAGAGGAGTTTAGAGGAGTTTACAGGAGTTTAGGAGTTTACAGGAGTTTAGGAGGAGTTTACAGGAGTTTAGGAGGAGTTTAGAGGAGTTTACAGGAGTTTAGAGGAGTTTACAGGAGTTTAGAGGAGTTTAGGAGGAGTTTACAGGAGTTTAGAGGAGTTTACAGGAGTTTACAGGAGTTTAGAGGAGTTTACAGGAGTTTACAGGAGTTTAGGAGGAGTTTACGAGGAGTTTACAGGAGTTTACAGGAGTTTAGGAGGAGTTTACAGGAGTTTACAGGAGTTTACAGGAGTTTAGAGGAGTTTTGGAGGAGTTTACAGGAGTTTAGGAGGAGTTTACAGGAGTTTAGGAGGAGTTTACGAGGAGTTTACAGGAGTTTACAGGAGTTTACAGGAGTTTACAGGAGTTTACAGGAGTTTGGAGGAGTTTACAGGAGTTTAGGAGTTTACAGGAGTTTACAGGAGTTTAGGAGGAGTTTACAGGAGTTTAGGAGGAGTTTAGAGGAGTTTAGAGGAGTTTACAGGAGTTTAGAGGAGTTTAGGAGGAGTTTACAGGAGTTTAGAGGAGTTTACAGGAGTTTACAGGAGTTTAGAGGAGTTTACAGGAGTTTACAGGAGTTTAGGAGGAGTTTACGAGGAGTTTACAGGAGTTTACAGGAGTTTAGGAGGAGTTTACAGGAGTTTACAGGAGTTTAGGAGTTTACAGGAGTTTAGAGGAGTTTTGGAGGAGTTTACAGGAGTTTAGGAGGAGTTTACAGGAGTTTAGGAGGAGTTTACGAGGAGTTTACAGGAGTTTACAGGAGTTTACAGGAGTTTACAGGAGTTTACAGGAGTTTAGGACGAGACAGTTTAGAAAAGTTAAACACAGCATCAGCACATTCACAGTTTAATCACAGGTTTAATGCAGAAACAAGAATTGACACATTCCAAAAGACACGGATACAAAAGCGTCGGAGAGGACATTTGTGCGTTCAGAAGCTGAAGAGGTCTGACATGAGTTAAGGCAGGTGGCCCACTACTCTCACAGACCACCAGGGGGAGCACTTCAGGAGGCACGTCATTTAAAGGCCCTGTATCATGTTCTAACGCTGTTCTCTCCTCAAAAACAGACCTGGAGTTGTGTTTTGTTTCATTCACATGTTTGAGTCACACTTTATTATTCGTCTGTTACATCTACAAAGCTCAAAACACTCTGTTCCACCTTGTGATGTCATCAAGTGGTAGTTTTCAAGTGAACTCCTCCTTTTATCTTTAGTTCAGTCGAGATAAGAGACAACTCCAGGACTGAAATGATTCTATAAATGAAGGTGTGTGGAGTTTAAAAACACAATGGAGCACTTCCTGTATCACCACATGATGACATCACAAGGTGGAACAGAGTGTTTTCAGTTTGAGAGAAGAACTCAGTGTAAGTCTGCAGGTTTGTGTGTTTGTTAAACATGTGAGAATGAAACAAAACACAACTCCAGGTCTGTGTGTGACGAGGAAACGACATTAGATCAGATCAGAAAATATGAGCCTTATTTTTAAAACAAAGTTGAACAATATTAAAAAAATAAATATCTGGACTTGAAATTGCGAGTTGACGTTCTTGTCCTGTTTTAGTTTTATCATGATCAGTGTTTAGACCTGTTTTTATCTTAACGACCCAAAGGTTTGTGGAGTAAACGCAGGACTGAGCCTGAGCGAGGAAATACAGAAATACAGAGTCCTGTCTAATGGTCAGGGGTCAGGGGTCAGAGGTCAGAGGTCAGGGGTCAGTCTGGTGTCTTTAAAGGAGACGTAAACAGTCAGTCCTCTGTCTGCAAAAGCCTGAAGTTTGGAGCAGACGCAGACTTTGGAGTAGTGTTGTCACGATATTCAAATGTCAAACTCTATTTCAACACTAAGGAAAAGACTCGATACTCGATACTCGATACTGATACCACGATAATAAAAACACTCCATCTCAAAGACTCTGACCACTCAGTGAGAGTGAGGTTCAGATCTGAGCCAGAGAAATGGTTTGAGAGGAGAGTTAAAGAATCGATCCTTGAACAGGAACGGAGCCTGAGACGTCGCCCTCAGACCCAAAGCAAACAAAGGAAACAAAGAGAACAACAGAGCAGGGAGGAGGGTCATTAAGGATGAAACTGGAGACAATAGCTGTTCACAGTTTGAGTGTCGTTAGCGCCTCCTTCAGACAGATATAAGGCAGTGTCCAGGAATCTGACCAGAGCTGAAGAAGAATCTGACCAGAAGTGAAGAAGAATCTGACCAGAACTGAAGCAGCGAAACGTCTTCACTTCGACAACAACTTTGTCCAGTGACAGATTTAAAGTTTGTTGTTTGCTCTGGATCAGACCTGAACAACTGAGGGTCACACTGACACTTTTACTTTAGACAGTGAGGTGTAACACAGTAAATGTTGTACTTTGTGTTCTATTCCATGTGTGTGACATGTGTGTTATATGTGTGTTGTCTGTGTGTTGTCTGTGTGTTATCTGTGTGTTACATGTGTGTTATTTGTGTGTTCTCTGTGTGTTCTCTGTGTGTTCTCTGTGTGTTACATGTGTGTTACATGTGTGTTCTCTGTGTGTTATTTGTGTGTTCTCTGTGTGTTATCTGTGTGTTACATGTGTGTTCTCTGTGTGTTATTTGTGTGTTCTCTGTGTGTTATCTGTGTGTTCTATGTGTGTTCTCTGTGTGTTCAATGTGTGTTATCTGTGTGTTACATGTGTGTTATTTGTGTTACATGTGTGTTATTTGTGTGTTATTTGTGTGTTATTTGTGTGTTCTCTGTGTGTTACATGTGTGTTCTCTGTGTGTTCTCTGTGTGTTCTCTGTGTGTTCTCTGTGTGTTACATGTGTGTTACATGTGTGTTCTCTGTGTGTTATTTGTGTGTTCTCTGTGTGTTCTCTGTGTGTTCTCTGTGTGTTCTCTGTGTGTTCTCTGTGTGTTATTTGTGTGTTCTCTGTGTGTTATCTGTGTGTTACATGTGTGTTCTCTGTGTGTTCTCTGTGTGTTCTCTGTGTGTTACATGTGTGTTACATGTGTGTTCTCTGTGTGTTATTTGTGTGTTCTCTGTGTGTTCTCTGTGTGTTCTCTGTGTGTTCTCTGTGTGTTCTCTGTGTGTTATTTGTGTGTTCTCTGTGTGTTATCTGTGTGTTACATGTGTGTTCTCTGTGTGTTATTTGTGTGTTCTCTGTGTGTTCTCTGTGTGTTCTCTGTGTGTTACATGTGTGTTCTCTGTGTGTTCTCTGTGTGTTCTCTGTGTGTTCTCTGTGTGTTACATGTGTGTTACATGTGTGTTCTCTGTGTGTTATTTGTGTGTTCTCTGTGTGTTCTCTGTGTGTTCTCTGTGTGTTCTCTGTGTGTTCTCTGTGTGTTATTTGTGTGTTCTCTGTGTGTTATCTGTGTGTTACATGTGTGTTCTCTGTGTGTTATCTGTGTGTTCTATGTGTGTTCTCTGTGTGTTCAATGTGTGTTATCTGTGTGTTACATGTGTGTTATTTGTGTTACATGTGTGTTATTTGTGTGTTATTTGTGTGTTATTTGTGTGTTCTCTGTGTGTTACATGTGTGTTCTCTGTGTGTTCTCTGTGTGTTCTCTGTGTGTTATCTGTGTGTTATTTGTGTGTTCTATGTGTGTTCTCTGTGTGTTCTCTGTGTGTTACATGTGTGTTCTCTGTGTGTTCTCTGTGTGTTACATGTGTGTTCTCTGTGTGTTCTCTGTGTGTTCTCTGTGTGTAACTCTGTGCGTTCTATGTGTGTAATCCTCTGTGTGCTGTAGTTCACACTGGTCCATGGTGTGTACTTTGTGTCTTTCACTTGTGAAACAGACACTTCAGAACAAACAGATTCAGGACAGACTCATTTGTGTCAGTGGGACTTTTTTAGTATCGATACTTGTTTAAATGAAGATCTAGTTTTGATACTAGTTTTGGTATCGAGTAGTGTTTAGTTTCGATACTTTTGACGGCTCTTAATTGGAGAATACACTGGTTTATTTTCTATTTGAAATAACACAGATTTAAAGTCTGTGTTTTTCATGTTCAGGAAATCAACTCTTTTTAAAAAAAGGATTTTTTATGATGTTATTTTGTCATTTTTCCCTGAGTAAATCCACGTTCCCTTTGGACCGCCACTCCTGTGTTTGGACCGCCGCTCCTCTGTGCGTCCCCTGGTTTACCGCCTGAAGTAGCAGACAAAGATGAGGTATGAACTAAAACATCTTTAAATCTACAACACAAACATTTAAAATAAAATAAAACACAGTTTATACAAAAATACATATTATACATATAATTTATGAAAAACGTGAGACTTCAACTGAAGTCAGAGTCGCCGCATGCCCGCATGCCCCGACCAATGAGAGAAGGCACAGCGCTGAAGAGGGTTAGGCCACGCCCCCAGACGAACAGCTCGTCCAATCAGAGCAGAGTTATGACCTGCACAAACACGAGAGGTGCAGCGGAGGATGAGGCGTTTAGGTCAAATCTGAGGTCAGAGGTCAGCGGTCAGGAGAGTCGCTCAGACTTTTCCTCCTGAGACACTTTCAACGAGAATCCTCCTCACGCCTCCACGCGGCGAGAAAGGATCCACACCAGAGTCCAGAGCAGAGTCCAGAGCAGAGTCCAGACCGGGGACTAGACCAGGGACTGGACCAGAGACCAGACCAGGGACCGGACCAGAGACCAGACCAGGGACCGGACCAGAGACCAGACCAGAGTCCAGAGCAGAGTCCAGACCAGGGACTAGACCACAGACTGGACCAGGGACCAGAGCAGGGACCAGAGCAGGCTTCAAGAATCCTTTAACACTCAGGGAAACTCCATTTACGTTGAGAGGAACCAGCTGAGGTGGCTCGGGCATCTGCTCAGGATGCCTCCTGGACGCCTCCCTAGGGAGGTGTTCTGGGCATGTCCCACCGGGAGGAGGCCCCGGGGAAGACCCAGGACACGCTGGAGGGACTATGTCTCTCGGCTGGCCTGGGAACGCCTTGGGGTCCCACCGGAGGAGCTGGAGGACGTGTCCGGGGTGAGGGAAGTCTGGGAGTCCCTGCTTAGACTGCTGCCCCCGCGACCCGGCCCCGGATAAGCGGAAGAAAATGGATGGATGGATGTAAACTCCATTTAGTCCTTATTTAGACGTGTTTCAGAACCAGTCTGTCCGTGGGTCAGACCTGGTTCAGATCCGGCTTAGTCCTGGTCTAGTTTCAGTTCTGATCTGGTTTAGTCCTGGTTTAGTCCTGGTTTAGTCCTGGTTTAGTCCTGGTGTAGTCCCGGTCTAGACCTGGCAGATGTTGTAATAGACCGTGTGCCTCTGGGTCAGGTCGTCGTCATAGAGACAGTCTCTGTGAGTGTGCAGCTCCGTCATGGGGACGTTCACACTGTGGGGTTTCCCCGTCCCATAAGAAGGGACACCCTGAAAGAGAGACACAGAGACACAGAGACAGAGAGACAGAGAGACAGAGACAGAGACACAGAGAGACAGAGAGAGACAGAGACACAGAGACACAGAGACACAGAGAAAGACAGAAACAGAGAGTTTAAACAATAAATATAAAAACACACAGAGATGAGAACGGTCGGGAAACAGACTGCAGTTGTAGTTAGCGTAGTTAGCGTAGTTAGCGTTGTTAGCGTTGTTAGCGTAGTTAGCGTAGTTAGCGTAGTTAGCATAGTTAGTGTTAATTTATTCTAATAGATTCTTTTTCAGACCAAGGTTTACTTTGTTTTCATCTCTGTCACTTTTGATTGCTCACTAGCGCCTCAGAGTGGTTGCTGGGTTGTGGTGGGACGGCTGATTTTTAATTGGTGTTGGCGCTGTCATGTTGGAGACAGGACAACAGCGCCATCTGCAGTCTGATTTCTTCAGGACAGTATCCCAGGTGTGTGAGAGTAAAAAGGCCTCTCGTCCTGGTTTAAGCCTCTTCTCGGTTTAAAGTCCCGTGGACATGTTTCCATATTTCAGTTGCCTCCTTGTCCCAGAGATGATGTTGTCCTCTGTCCCCTCTGTTTGCTCATTTTCGCTGCAGGTGGCGCTGTTGTCCTGCCTCCACTTGTGGGAAGAGACACCAAAACCTGTTTAAATCAGCTGATCGGACGAGTCACAGGAAGAGCCCTGGTAGAAACAAACTAAACTTTGGTCTGAAAAAAGAACCTGTTGGATTAAATTGTTAGCATTGTTAGCATTGTTAGCGTTCTTAGCGTCGTTAGCTCTCGTACCTTCCCGCTCTCGCTCAGGGGGAAGTCCTTCCTGCACAGGTGAGCGATGATCCCTGCAGCCAGAGCGTCGCCCAGAACGTTTATCATCGTCCGGAACCGGTCACTGAAAGAGAGACAGAAACACTGAGGTCAGATTAAAGAGCGATACAGAGGGGTACAGAAGGGTACAGAGGGGTACAGAGAAATGTAGAGGGGTACAGAGGGGTACAGAGAAATGTAGAAGGGTACAGAGGGGTACAGAGAAATGTAGAGGGGTACAGAGAAATGTAGAGGGGTACAGAAGGGTACAGAGGGGTACAGAGAAATGTAGAGGGGTACAGAGGGGTACAGAGAAATGTAGAGGGGTACAGAGGGGTACAGAGAAATGTAGAGGGGTACAGAGGGGTACAGAGAAATGTAGAGGGGTACAGAGGGGTACAGAGGGGTACAGAGAAATGTAGAGGGGTACAGAGAAATGTAGAGGGGTACAGAAGGGTACAGAGGGGTACAGAGAAATGTAGAGGGGTACAGAGGGGTACAGAAGGGTACAGAGAAATGTAGAGGGGTACAGAGAAATGTAGAGGGGTACAGAATTCACACACACATTCACACACACATTCACACACACATTCACACACACATTCACACACACATTCATACACCGGTGCACACAGACACTGGAGGTGAGGGGGTTAAGTGTCTTGCTCAAGGACACAATAACAGTATTCATCTGCGGGAGCTAGAATCACACTGCCAACCTGTGGATCTGTGGAAAACTCTATAAAGTGAGCTCCTGTGAGAGCTAACCACTCTGCCACAGCGTCCCCTGACCCTCTGTGCGTGTGTCAGGGTAAAGACGTGCACTCACAGAATCCAATCAATGGCCACGATGAGAGTGATGTCATCAGGAGGAAGTCCGACAGAGGTCAGGACTATCACCATGGTAACGAGTCCGGCCTGAGGGATCCCGGCCGCTCCGATGCTCGCCGCCGTCGCCGTGATACTGAGAAATAAAACACGAGACATCGGGAGTCGAACCCACAAACACGACCTCCCGGCGAGAGGGACGAGGCGGGATCTGAGCGGTCTCTTGTACCTGATGGTGACCAGCTGTCCGAAGTCGAGCTCGTAGTCGTTGACCTGGGCGATAAAGATGGCCGCCACCGCCTCGTAGAGCGCAGTACCGTCCATGTTGATGGTGGCGCCGACGGGCAGCACGAAGCGAGCGATCTGACGGTCCACGCGGCAGTTCTCCAGCAGACACTTCATCGTGATGGGCAGAGTCGCCGAGCTGAGGGCGGAGTTTTATATTTGTGTTTTATTTAGTTTCACAAAATAAATACACAAGTTTACATCGTTTTTAAAAGTTAGGGTTAAAGTGGGTGTGGTCTGACCTGGAGGAGGTTGCGAGTGCGATCACCATGGCCTGCAGCAGACCTCGGATGTACTTAAAGGGGTTCTTGTGCGTCAGGATGAAGTAGAAGAGCGGCAGCAGGATGAGGCCGTGGACGAAGAGCCCGGCCAGGACCGTGACCCCGTACCAGCCCAGCTTCTTCCCCAGAGTGCTCGGGTCAGCCATGTCCAGGATCTTACCCGCAACCAGAAAGATGATCCCGAACGGAAAGTACCTGAGGACACAGACAGGGTAGAACCAGGACTGGACCAGGACTGGACCAGGACTAAACCAGGACTGGACCAGGACTGGACCAGGACTAAACCAGGACTAAACCAGGACTAAACCAGGACTAAACCAGGACTGGACCAGGACTAAACCAGGACAATCTCATTGGCATTTGACCCCTCAGTGTCTCTGGGTTTAACCTGTCAGGAGCAGTGGGACCATCTCAAGATCTTGGTCTAGTCTTGGTCAGGACTAACATAGTTGGGGCATTTGACCTGTTTTGGGTTCAAACTCCACACAGAACCTTTTTGCTGTGAGGCCATAGTGCTCGCCCCACAGCTCACACATAAATGCCTCTCTCTGATCTGAATGGTCTCTACCTAAACCCCAACTCTGCAGCTCAGAGAGTGAGTCTGGAGGTTCTTTCACACGAGGTCTGTCCATAAACTGAGACAGAGACACACCTGGACGTGTCTCTGTCTGCAGGTACCTTTTTAAAATAGTAAGAGCACAGGATCTACACACCAAACGGTCGTCTGTATGAAGTGTGTGTGTGTCTGTGTGTGTGCGTGCGTTCGTGCGGGGGTGCGTGTGTGTGTGTGTGTGTGTGTGTGTAGATGTCCCAGTGTAGAACATGGTTGCTAGGTAACAGGTACAAAATTCCCAAGTGTGATATTATGATTTTCAACCAGGAAGTAAGATTTTAAACCCAAACAACCTTAACAATCTTAACTGTATCTTAAGAAGAAAATAGTCACTTTCCAGGAAATGAATGGGCCCAAGAAGCACAGAGTGTGAGCATGGGGTGTGTGTGTGTGTGTGGGGTGTGTGTGTGTGTGTGTGTGTGGGGGTGTGTGGGGGTGTGTGTGGGTGTGAGAGATTATCATTAGTGTCACGCTCAGCTCATTACGCGCCTCGTCACACATCTCGTTTGCCATAATCAGATCATGTGCCGGGTCAAAGGGGCGGGGTTTGGTCAGAGAGGGGCGGGGCTTACCACTGGAAAGGGGAAGGGGGGGAGTGGCTAGCGACCGGATGATGTCACTGAGGCACGTTTTAGCCACAGGGCGCAGCAGTGGTCAGGAGGTCAGAGGATCAGGACTGACCCAACACGACACAGAGAAGAACAAACGAGAGAGGACCAAATGGAGACGAGAGCCAAGGGACGCAGACATGTCCCATCACACGAACCAGACATGTCCCATCACACGAACCACCGTGTCCCATCACACGAACCAGACATGTCCCATCACACGAACCACCGTGTCCCATCACACGAACCAGACGTGTCCCATCACACGAACCACCGTGTCCCATCACACGAACCAGACGTGTCCCATCACACGAACCACCGTGTCCCATCACACGAACCAGACGTGTCCCATCACACGAACCAGACATGTCCCATCACACAAACCAGACGTGTCCATCAGGCGAAGACAACAGGTACTTGTACTTTTCTTTATCATACTTTTCCTCTTACTTGAGTATTGTACAGTGTAACAGTACTGTTACTTGAGTAAAAGTTGTGGTTTCTCCTGGCTCAGTTCTGGTCCACTACTCCTGACAAATTTAACCCAAAGACACTAAAGGATGGGTCAAACGCAGAGGACACATTTTCTTATGAGGAGAATTGCAAATACAAATACTTTTTCCACCCGCTCCTCCGACTGGTCAGTCTCCATCCTGCTCTGAGCGAGGGACAGGTGGATTTAACCAATCACAACGAACCAAATATAAACTGTGGCCTGGGCTCTGTGTATCGCCCCCTGCTGGACTCACCAGACGGCGGCGTTGATGATCTTCATGACGCACTCGTTGATGCACTGACACACGTTGACCAGCGGGGCTCCTCTCTCACCCATCCGACCCAGCAGCAGACCTGAACAACACACAGAACTTTAAACAGGGGGTTTTATCAGAGCGCAGCGCTCGGAGACAGGTGCTCTGCGCGGCGTTACGCTCTCCGCCTTCGCACAGACCGACTGTTCACACGATGACAATATATTTATTAAGAGCAAGGGCTGTGGTTGGCTCCAGTTCAGACTGTACAGCGTGCCAGTCCGGAGCGAGGCTGGACGTAGCTAACCTGCCAGATCAGAGCGGGTAGAGCGGGTTAATACGAACATTTTAAGACCAAAATGATAAGTCTGACAGCAGCAGGTACAGAGAGAGGGGCCACGCGTCTTCAATAGAAAGTGAATTGGAGCCAGAGTCGATGGAGCAGAAGTGCCGTCGTGATCACTTCCTGTTTGAAACACAACGGCTAGCGGGTTAGCTAAGTCCTGGCGAAAACGATCTACTGTTGAACCCCAGAGCTTTGGCCTTTCGTGCTTTTTTTGTGTAGAATAATAACGTTGTAATAATTATATTCTGTCCTTTCCGTCAGATGCCCTCCCGTCCCCTGTATGCTTCAGATGCCCTCCCGCCCCCTGTATGCTTCAGATGCCCTCCCGTCTCGTCTTACCCATGGTGGCGGAGAAGATGACGATGCCCAGCACGTTCATCTGTTGGCTGGTCCCGGGACTGGTCTTGTACTGGACCTCGGGGGGCGGGGTCAGCTCCAGGTACACGGTGCGGCCACTGGGGTCGCTCTCGTCCGGGATCACGTACACGAAGCTGGGCTGCACCGTGTGAGTGGGCACTTTGAGGATGGGCACCAGGTCGGTCTTGTACTGCACACAGAGACGCACAGGGTTTTTCTGATGCATGCATGTCTATGGCGGAATGTTCAGCAGTTCCTATGGTGACAGTTCACACATTAACAAAGACAGATTAAAAAAAAAGTTTTAATTTAAGTTTAAAAGAATCCACACTGTATTTAGTTTGATCAGTACGAGCGTTCATGGTCCTGTTCAAGAGTTTGAAAAAAGTGTGTAAACTCCAGATGTGGGATGTGGGGGTGCGCCACCTACTGGTCTCCATGGAAATGTTATGACTTTGACAGTGGGTTATTACTGTGTTTGTTAGACACACACAGAAGACATCAGATATATGAAGTAAGATATATTGAATTATGTAGCAAAGAAAAAACGTGAAATAAGTCAACTAAAATGTGTTTGTGTTTCAGATCCTTTATATTTTATTTTCATATTCAGATCCTCAGAGTTTGTCTTTGTGCGTCTCAAACCCTCGTCCTTTTCTCAGCTTCATGATGGAGTCCTCGAAATTGTTTTCACTTCAGCCTCAGGGTCAAGACACGACACAAGTGTAAAACAGAGTCAAAGGAAAAGGTCAAGGAGATTTATAAGTTTTTATAAGTTTTTTTTGTTCACCAGGTCCACATGTGTCATTCATAGTTTTGATGCTTCAGTGAGAATTTAAAGAGTGAATAATCATGAAAATAAAGAAGAAACATGAATGAAACGTGAGTCCAAACTTTGTCGAAATAAAAATAACAAACCTGCTGAAATGTGGCCTCCACCAGGTTTGAGGGAACCATGTTTCTGTGGAAAAGAAAGATGTAGGTCAAAGAGGAGGTATTTACTTCTGTGGGGTATTAAAGAGGAGGTATTTACTTCTATGTTGTATTAAAGAGGAGGTATTTACTTCCATTTAGTATTAAAGAGGAGGTATTTACTTCTGTGGGGTATTAAAGAGGAGGTATTTACTTCTATGTTGTATTAAAGAGGAGGTATTTACTTCCATTTAGTATTAAAGAGGAGGTATTTACTTCTACGTTGTATTAAAGAGGAGGTATTTACTTCTCTGGGGTATTAAAGAGGAGGTATTTACTTCTACGTTGTATTAAAGAGGAGGTATTTACTTCTCTGGGGTATTAAAGAGGAGGTATTTACTTCTACGTTGTATTAAAGAGGAGGTATTTACTTCTGTGGGGTATTAAAGAGGAGGTATTTACTTCTATGTTGTATTAAAGAGGAGGTATTTACTTCCATTTAGTATTAAAGAGGAGGTATTTACTTCTGTGGGGTATTAAAGAGGAGGTATTTACTTCTATGTTGTATTAAAGAGGAGGTATTTACTTCCATTTAGTATTAAAGAGGAGGTATTTACTTCTACGTTGTATTAAAGAGGAGGTATTTACTTCTCTGGGGTATTAAAGAGGAGGTATTTACTTCTACGTTGTATTAAAGAGGAGGTATTTACTTCTCTGGGGTATTAAAGAGGAGGTATTTACTTCTACGTTGTATTAAAGAGGAGGTATTTACTTCTGTGGGGTATTAAAGAGGAGGTATTTACTTCTACGCTGTATTAAAGAGGAGGTATTTACTTCTATGTGGTATTAAAGAGGAGGTATTTACTTCTGTGGGGTATTAAAGAGGAGGTATTTACTTCTACGTTGTATTAAAGGGGAGGTATTTACTTCTGTGGGGTATTAAAGAGGAGGTATTTACTTCTACGTTGTATTAAAGAGGAGGTATTTTCATAAAACATTAAACGAGAAGAGTGCAGAATAAAACACTTTCAGTCCTGTGCACAGTGTTGTGGAATTTCTAATAGTAAAACCCTTAAAAATATAAAATAACGGGAAAGTGGAAGTGTTGAATCAAAGACTCTGAAACTACTAATGAAACTACTGCACATCGCGTCAGGTTTGTGAAGTTGTTGAATTGTTTCGTCTCATATTTTTGTACATTTATGAAGGTGGAGCAGAGGCGACATGTGGGGCCCAGCACTGGACAGAATCACCTCATGTAAACAATCGTCACATGACTCCAGCTGGAGGTCGGAGGTCAGGGGATGAGCGCGCAGGGGTGTGTGACCTGGGTGTGTTTGTGGGCGGAGCTTGCGCACGAGACGCGGGTTTCCAACGTGCGGAGTCAAAGATCATAGCTGCGCGGCTCGGCTAACAAAGCTAATCTGTCACTTATCCCAGGAGTTAGCTAAAAATACATCCAAATGCAGCGATCAGCAGTGAGGCTAAAGGGATCAGAGAGAGACCAGGACCGAACCAGGACTGAACCGGGACTAAACCAGGACTAAACCAGGACTAAACCAGAACTAAACCAGGACTAAACCAGGGCTGGAGACGGGGGCAGGAAAATGGTCAGAACTAGGTTAATGAAAGATGAGCTCATACAGTGAAGAGTCACCTGCTCTATTATAAGAAAGATCAGTTTAACCACAACAAGCTCTGTGTGTCAGATGCCCTCCCATGCCCCTGTATCCCTGTGTGTCAGATGCCCTCCCATGCCCCTGTATCCCTGTGTGTATTTCTTTAACCATCACATCTGCAGAATAGAGACATAAGCCCCGCCCCCTCTCAGCCTGACACTGCAGGGACACAGGAGGATGGGAGGGCATCCGGCTTACCTGATGAGGTCGAGCAGGGCGTCGGCAGATGTCATCACGGGCCCTCCCCCGAGGCGGTTACTCTCCATCTCGGTGCCGACGCCCGGTTTGACGATGAGAACGAGGACGATGCCCACGACCACCGCGATGAAGGTGGTCCACAGGTAATACGTGACGGTGAGCACGCCCATCCGACAGCACGCCTTGGACTCCATGGACGACAGGCCCGACATCAAACTGTAGAACCAACAAAAACAGGAGTTAAACTGTGACGTAGATCTGCTCCGGCCTGCAGCGGCTTTAAACATGATTCAGAACATTATAAGAGCTGGTCCTGTAACTGGCCGCAGTCTTCAGCCCTATGACCACAACCCTCACGTCACACACAGACATATGAGGCAATGGGGTGAAGTGTCTTGCCTAAGGACTCACTGCCGCCGGACTACAACACCTAGAACTCCCAGGTCCAAGTCCTGACCAGGAACGGACCTGCTCAGCAAATGAGATCTGACCAGACCAGAGCCCAGTCCACACAAACCAACAGCAGCTCAGAAATGCACTGAAGGAACTGATGTAAAGTGACAGGAGTTATACACTCTGCTGTCAATCAAACCTGTGGCTAACGCTAATGCTAAAGCTAACAGGAGCGACCTCGGGGACAGAAGGACCTGATTTGTCTGTTATTAATGTTCATATCTTGATTTACAGACACAATAGTGAAATAAAAACCCCAGGATCATGTAGAGGGTTAATACGAACATTTAAGACCAAAATGACGAGTCTGAGCCACAGTTTTTAATACAAAGTGGAGCCAGAGCTGATGGAGCAGGAAGTGCCCCCATGATCACTTCCTGTTAGCTTTGTGCTAGCAGGTTAGCTCTGTCCATTTATATAAACTGTCTGTGGGTTAAACGTGTCAGAAGCAGTGGACAAGATC
Organism: Periophthalmus magnuspinnatus; assembly: GCF_009829125.3. NCBI lineage: Eukaryota > Metazoa > Chordata > Actinopteri > Gobiiformes > Gobiidae > Periophthalmus > Periophthalmus magnuspinnatus. The sequence continues at coordinate 34,052,331 of NC_047129.1, forward strand.
TGAGCCTGGTCCTGGTCAGGACGACCCATCTGGACCTCTCCAGATCTGAATCAGAGACACAGAGACACAGAGACACAGAGAGACACGGACACAGAGAGACACAGAGAGACACACAGACAGAGACACAGACAGACACACAGAGACACAGAGAGACACAGAGACATAGACACAGAGACACCAAGAGACAGAGACACAGAGAGACACAGACACCGAGAGACAGAGACACAGAGAGACACAGACACCGAGAGACAGAGACACAGAGAGACAGAGAGACACAGAGACACCAAGAGACAGAGAGACACAGAGACACCAAGAGACAGAGAGACACAGAGAGACACAGAGACACAGAGAGAATAACACAGAGACACCAAGCGACAGAGAGACAGAGACAAAGAGACATAGAGAGACACAGAGACATAGACACAGAGACACCGAGAGACAGAGAGACACAGAGAGACACAGACACAGAGAGACACAGAGAGACACAAACACAGAGACACAGACACAGAGACACAGAGAGACACAGAGACACAGAGAGACACAAACACAGAGACACAGAGAAACACAGACACAGAGAGACAGAGAGACAGAGACACAGAGACAGACACAGAGACACAGAGAGACAGAGACACAGAGACACAGAGAGACACAGAGACACAGACCTGGAGGTGATGAGGGGCAGGATGAGCATCTTGAGCATCCTCATCAGCAGCTCTCCAGGGAACGAGAAGTAGATCTTTGCCTGAAAAACACAAAATCAGGTTTAAAGACGGATGTGTGGAGGTCAGAGGTCAGAGGTCAGAGGCAGTATTTAATAATATTGTAATATTTTGACTTTGATGGCAGGTGACTCCTGCCCATAAAACGTCACACATTTAAAAGTATTGTTGAACATCATGATGCATTTTACCTGTGCTGTGAGCGTCAAAGAGCGCCCCCTTTAAAGAGGGGGCGGGGTTTAAACTCTAGGATAAATATTTATTTGTTTGTTTATAATTTTATTCCTCCTTTTGCTCAGAATGACTTTAAATGATGGGACAGCGGCTTTAGTTCTGCTTTGGACCTGACAGAACAATGTTTATTCCTTATTCTGTCAGCTGTGTGGAGAGGGTGTGGTTAAAGGAGAGGGTGTGGTTAAAGGACAGGGTGTGGTTAAAGGAGAGGGTGTGGTTAAAGGGGGCGTGGTCAGACTCACCTGCGTGGAGAGGGTGTGGTTAAAGGAGAGGGTGTGGTTAAAGGAGAGGGTGTGGTTAAAGGAGAGGGTGTGGTTAAAGGGGGCGTGGTCAGACTCACCTGCGTGGAGAGGGTGTGGTTAAAAGAGAGGGTGTGGTTAAAGGAGAGGGTGTGGTTAAAGGAGAGGGTGTGGTTAAAGGAGAGGGTGTGGTTAAAGGAGAGGGTGTGGTTAAAGGAGAGGGTGTGGTTAAAGGAGAGGGGTGTGGTTGAAGGAGAGGGTGTGGTTAAAGGACAGGGTGTGGTTAAAGGGGGCGTGGTCAGACTCACCTGCGTAGAGAGGGTGTGGTTAAAGGAGAGGGTGTGGTTAAAGGAGAGGGTGTGGTTAAAGGAGAGGGTGTGGTTGAAGGAGAGGGTGTGGTTGAAGGAGAGGGTGTGGTTAAAGGAGAGGGTGTGGTTAAAGGAGAGGGTGTGGTTAAAGGAGAGGGTGTGGTTGAAGGAGAGGGTGTGGTTAAAGGAGAGGGTGTGGATAAAGGAGAGGGTGTGGTTAAAGGGGGCGTGGTCAGACTCACCTGCGTGCTGAGCTGTGTTCCTCGCAGCATGAAGCCGAGCGTGCAGCCCGTGGCCACGGCGATGACGGACAGCGTGAGGAGCCCGTTGCGGCGGCAGAAGTTGCGGAGCGTGTTGCGCAGCTCCAGCGCGGCGGGACCGTGCAGGAAGCGTTTGACTCTCTCTCCCACGGACTGCCCCCCGCTGGGCTCCGGGGCGAACGGCACGCTGTCGCCCGACCGCGTCTCCTCCTCTACGCTCGGCAACAGCAGCTCCTCCATGGCCCCGCCCACCTCCCAGAGAAGAGTTTAACTCAAACACGGTACTCAAGTAAGAGTAACGTTACTTCAAAATGATATTACTCAAGTACACGTACACATAAGAGTACTGCTACAGTGTATACTACTGTTATTTCAATAAAAAGTATTATTCAAGTAGCAGTAAAAGTATGTGACAAAAGTAATCTGAAAAGTAAGAGTTACTCAAGTAAATGTAACTAAGTAAAAGTAACTGAGTAAAGTAACTGAGTAAAATAACTGAGTACTACCCAGCTCTGGACAAGGCTGTTGAACACTTAAAGCTGCACTGTGTCATTTTTCTGGTGGAGGTTCTGCCACCTGCTCATCTGTCTGAAATGTTCCACAGTGTGGCATTAACTTATTTATCATTTACTCAATGTTTAAATTGAATTATTGGAAAACTTCTGTTCTTATTGTGAATGGGGTCACCTCTCCACAGATCTGACCTGTAACTTTGCCTGATAGTCTGGAAACTACGAGGTCATTCAATAAATAAGGTGAAGTTTTCAGTATAAGGATTTTTAATACAGTTAGAAGATTACTTTTTTATTTTTGTTTTGTTTTACTGTTTTTTCACATGGATTTAATTTCTTTTGCAGATTAAAAAAAAAACTTTGAGTATTTGAATATTCCAGGCAAAGTAGTAACATCTCCATGGAGACAAGCAGGTGGGCAGAAGTTCCAGAAATCTTTAAACCTTTTACCTCAGACAACTCATCAAATAGGAACAGAAAAAATAAACCTCCCTGTGTGTCAGATGCCCTCCCTGTGTGTCAGATGCCCTCCCTGTGTGTGTCAGATGCCCCCCATGTGATTCTTGGATTAGTTTAAATTCTCTCTGAAGAAAACTCCTGGACATAAACATGGACTTTAACATTACATAATTAAAGTTTAATTAAAGTTTAATTAATCTAACAGGAATAATCCACCTTTACCTCTCTGTCCCTGATTCACTTGTTATAGATCCACTGTGTGCGGGGAAGGAGCGGCTCGGTGGGCGCCGTGGTTGGGCCGCTCCTCGTGTCCCAGTCTGCTCCTCGTGTCCCAGTCTGCTCCTCGTGTCCCAGTCTGCTCCTCGTTTCCCAGGGTGCTGCTTGTGTCCCGTCCGTTTCGTCTCTGGCTCCGTGTGAAACTCCGAGAGGCGCGAGGACGAGCAGCTTTCCGCGGAAGGATTAGCTCAGAGCGGCCCGAGGAGGAGCACAGCCACGGGCCGAGCTCAGCCGCCCCTGGGCCCTAAGAGGCTTAGTCCAGGTGAACACACATACATATACACACACACGTACACACACCCTGCACGCACAGACACACACGTACACACACCCTGCACGCACAGACACACACACACACACCCTGCACACTCACTTCACACACACACGTACCCATTGTTGTCTACGTGGGTTTGATGTTCTACAGGATGGTCACAAGTTTCATCCATGAACTCTTCTGAGGGAGCGTCTTAATGAAGAAAGTCCGGCCTGAACAGCTGCAGGGTCCAGAGCAGCCGCAGGGTCCAGAGCAGCCGCAGGGTCCAGAGCAGCCGCAGGGTCCAGAGCAGCCACAGGGTTAAGCTGTGGGCTACCTCTGAGGAGGAAGTAGGCTAATTGTTGCATGTTCTTTCACTTGAGTTTATTTTTGGATGGCGTGTGGTCATAGTGCGGCCTGACCTGGTCAAGTCTCTGAGGCTTAGCAGGGCCGGGCCTGGGGAGACGGTGGGGAATGTCAGGGTCCACATGTGGTGTGTGTGGTGGTGGTGGTGGTGCAGATTGGCAGCCTCACTTCTGTCAGTCTGTCCCAGGGCAGCTGTGACTACAATAGTGTTTTACCATCAACCATATTATTATTATTATTATTATTATTATTATTATTATTATTTATGGTAATAGTTGCACTTCTTTTAGTGAAAACGTCTCACAGATCAACAGTAGCAGCCGAGTTTTATGTTGACGATTTGATTTAAATAAAAACATATTAAAAAACATGAATATATTTGTAAAGATAATGCCCTTAAATGTGCACAATTATAGAAACCTCTTAGATTTTGCTTTGAGTTTTGGATTGGTCCAGATCCCTTAGACTAGTGGTTTCTTTTTGTTGTTTTTTACAGTTTGAGTATTTTGAATTAAAAAAAGTAAAACAAATATATTTTAAGATACTGTGTGCACATCACATCATTACAGTTACGTGTCTTTTGGACTCGACACTTGTTACATCGACACTTACAAAAGCTGAATTATTTTTAAAAACTGTATTAGACGCTGTGACTGAACCGATTATAGTCTCCGCCTTTAAGACGAGTCAGTGTCCACAGAAGGAGCGCTCCTTGTCCTGGTTTGTTTTTTGAATTCCTGCTTCCAGGAATCATTGATGACGAGTGAGACCTGGAGTAAATCCAATAAAGTCCTGGTACAGACGAGGGCCAGAGGAGCTTTGAGGTCAGCCAAAGGCCAGGTCCAGGTCGAGATCAGGGTCTACGGACGGACTAAAGACGGCTCTTTAGACCGAGACCAAACCAGGACCAAACCAGGACCGAACCAGGACCGAACCAGGACCAAACCAGGACCAAACCAGGACCAAACCAGGGACGAGGACTAAAGCCAATGGAAATTAGGATCATTAATCTGCTCCTCTGTCTCTCTGCTCCTCTGTCTCTCTGCTCCTCTGTCTCTGCTCCTCTGTCTCTCTGCTCCTGTCTCTCTCTGCTCCTCTGTCTCTGCTCCTGTCTCTCTCTGCTCCTCTGTCTCTTTCCTCCTCTGTCTCTCTGCTCCTCTGTCTCTCTGCTCCTCTGTCTCTGTCTCCTCTGTCTCTCTGCTCCTCTGTCTCTGCTCCTCTGTCTCTCTGCTCCTCTGTCTCTCTGCTCCTCTGTCTCTCTGCTCCTGTCTCTCTCTGCTCCTCTGTCTCTGCTCCTGTCTCTCTCTGCTCCTCTGTCTCTTTCCTCCTCTGTCTCTCTGCTCCTCTGTCTCTCTGCTCCTCTGTCTCTGTCTCCTCTGTCTCTCTGCTCCTCTGTCTCTGCTCCTCTGTCTCTCTGCTCCTCTGTCTCTCTGCTCCTCTGTCTCTCTGCTCCTCTGTCTCTCTGTCTCTTCTGTCTCTGTCTCTTCTGTCTCTGTCTCTTCTTTAGTTAAAACAAACCGCACTTTCTCGCAGTAACTTAAATTTAACACATTTATTTTTAAATACATGTAGGTTTGATTTCATTAAATACAAAAATTCACAAAAATAAAAAATGATTCTTGTCAATAATTTACAAAAAAGTGTAACATTTTTTTAAAGAATCTAATAAGATTATTTCACAAAAGCACTTAGGAAAAAGTAGTTCTGCTCTGTACAGTAAACGAGCAAAGATTAGAAAAAACATTATTACATTTAGTGACAATTTCACATCAGCAGCCTCAAAACATCATATAATCTCTGTGCCAACGAGAGGGTTAAAGAGGGGGTATTTATGTCTGTGGGGCATTACAGAGGGGGTATTTATGTCTGTGGGGCATTAAAGAGGGGGTATTTATGTCTAAAGAGGGGGTATTTATGTCTGTGGGGCATTAAAGAGGGGGTATTTATGTCTGTGGGGCATTAAAGAGGGGGTATTTATGTCTGTGGGGCATTAAAGAGGGGGTATTTATGTCTAAAGAGGGGGTATTTATGTCTGTGGGGCATTAAAGAGGGGGTATTTATGTCTGTGGGGCATTAAAGAGGGGGTATTTATGTCTAAAGAGGGGGTATTTATGTCTGTGGGGCATTAAAGAGGGGGTATTTATGTCTGTGGGGCATTAAAGAGGGGGTATTTATGTCTAAAGAGGGGGTATTTATGTCTGTGGGGCATTAAAGAGGGGGTATTTATGTCTGTGGGGCATTAAAGAGGGGGTATTTATGTCTGTGGGGCATTAAAGAGGGGGTATTTATGTCTAAAGAGGGGGTATTTATGTCTGTGGGGCATTAAAGAGGGGGTATTTATGTCTGTGGGGCATTACAGAGGGGGTATTTATGTCTAAAGAGGGGGTATTTATGTCTGTGGGGCAATAAAGAGGAGGTATTTATGTCTAAAGAGGGGGTATTTATGTCTGTGGGGCATTACAGAGGGGGTATTTATGTCTGTGGGGCATTAAAGAGGGGGTATTTATGTCTGTGGGGCATTAAAGAGGGGGTATTTATGTCTGTGGTGCATTAAAGAGGGGGTATTTATGTCTAAAGAGGGGGTATTTATGTCTGTGGGGCATTAAAGAGGGGGTATTTATGTCTAAAGAGGGGGTATTTATGTCTGTGGGGCATTACAGAGGGGGTATTTATGTCTGTGGGGCATTACAGAGGGGGTATTTATGTCTGTGGGGCATTAAAGAGGGGGTATTTATGTCTGTGGGGCATTACAGAGGGGGTATTTATGTCTGTGGGGCATTAAAGAGGGGGTATTTATGTCTGTGGGGCATTACAGAGGGGGTATTTATGTCTGTGGGGCATTACAGAGGGGGTATTTATGTCTGTGGGGCATTAAAGAGGGGGTATTTATGTCTAAAGAGGGGGTATTTATGTCTGTGGGGCATTACAGAGGGGGTATTTATGTCTGTGGGGCATTACAGAGGGGGTATTTATGTCTGTGGGGCATTAAAGAGGGGGTATTTATGTCTGTGGGGCATTAAAGAGGGGGTATTTATGTCTAAAGAGGGGGTATTTATGTCTGTGGGGCATTACAGAGGGGGTATTTATGTCTGTGGGGCATTAAAGAGGGGGTATTTATGTCTGTGGGGCATTAAAGAGGGGGTATTTATGTCTAAAGAGGGGGTATTTATGTCTGTGGGGCATTAAAGAGGGGGTATTTATGTCTGTGGGGCATTAAAGAGGGGGTATTTATGTCTAAAGAGGGGGTATTTATGTCTGTGGGGCATTAAAGAGGGGGTATTTATGTCTGTGGGGCAATAAAGAGGAGGTATTTATGTCTAAAGAGGGGGTATTTATGTCTGTGGGGCATTAAAGAGGGGGTATTTATGTCTGTGGGGCATTAAAGAGGGGGTATTTATGTCTGTGGGGCATTAAAGAGGGGGTATTTATGTCTAAAGAGGGGGGTATTTATGTCTGTGGGGCATTAAAGAGGGGGTATTTATGTCTGTGGGGCATTACAGAGGGGGTATTTATGTCTAAAGAGGGGGTATTTATGTCTGTGGGGCAATAAAGAGGAGGTATTTATGTCTAAAGAGGGGGTATTTATGTCTGTGGGGCATTACAGAGGGGGTATTTATGTCTGTGGGGCATTAAAGAGGGGGTATTTATGTCTGTGGGGCATTAAAGAGGGGGTATTTATGTCTGTGGTGCATTAAAGAGGGGGTATTTATGTCTAAAGAGGGGGTATTTATGTCTGTGGGGCATTAAAGAGGGGGTATTTATGTCTGTGGGGCATTAAAGAGGGGGTATTTATGTCTGTGGGGCATTACAGAGGGGGTATTTATGTCTAAAGAGGGGGTATTTATGTCTGTGGGGCATTAAAGAGGGGGTATTTATGTCTGTGGGACATTAAAGAGGGGGTATTTATGTCTGTGGGGCATTACAGAGGGGGTATTTATGTCTAAAGAGGGGGTATTTATGTCTGTGGGGCATTAAAGAGGGGGTATTTATGTCTGTGGGACATTAAAGAGGGGGTATTTATGTCTGTGGGGCATTAAAGAGGGGGTATTTATGTCTAAAGAGGGGGTATTTATGTCTGTGGGGCATTAAAGAGGGGGTATTTATGTCTGTGGGGCATTAAAGAGGGGGTATTTATGTCTGTGGGGCATTAAAGAGGGGGTATTTATGTCTAAAGAGGGGGTATTTATGTCTGTGGGGCATTAAAGAGGGGGTATTTATGTCTGTGGGGCATTACAGAGGGGGTATTTATGTCTAAAGAGGGGGTATTTATGTCTGTGGGGCAATAAAGAGGAGGTATTTATGTCTAAAGAGGGGGTATTTATGTCTGTGGGGCATTACAGAGGGGGTATTTATGTCTGTGGGGCATTAAAGAGGGGGTATTTATGTCTGTGGGGCATTAAAGAGGGGGTATTTATGTCTGTGGTGCATTAAAGAGGGGGTATTTATGTCTAAAGAGGGGGTATTTATGTCTGTGGGGCATTAAAGAGGGGGTATTTATGTCTGTGGGGCATTAAAGAGGGGGTATTTATGTCTGTGGGGCATTACAGAGGGGGTATTTATGTCTAAAGAGGGGGTATTTATGTCTGTGGGGCATTAAAGAGGGGGTATTTATGTCTGTGGGACATTAAAGAGGGGGTATTTATGTCTGTGGGGCATTACAGAGGGGGTATTTATGTCTAAAGAGGGGGTATTTATGTCTGTGGGGCATTAAAGAGGGGGTATTTATGTCTGTGGGGCATTAAAGAGGGGGTATTTATGTCTGTGGGGCATTAAAGAGGGGGTATTTATGTCTGTGGGGCATTAAAGAGGGGGTATTTATGTCTGTGGGGCATTACAGAGGGGGTATTTATGTCTAAAGAGGGGGTATTTATGTCTGTGGGGCATTAAAGAGGGGGTATTTATGTGAACATCTGATTGTCTGCGCCTGTAATTATTAAAAGTGGGATTACCTCCAGCCTCTCGTAAACGAAACAAAAAAAACAATCAACTTTAAAATATAAATAAAACAAATACGCTCATGTCGTGTGACTCTGTGGCATCAGGAGTGGAAGTCGTACACAAATACTGGCACTTTTTTATTTCCCAATCAACCCAAAACACGCAGAACGGGTCAAATCCTCCAGCCAAGGTCGTCCTGATTTAACCCAGAGACACTGAAGGACGGGTCAAATGCAGAGGACACATTTAAGGGACAGTGAAGTTTAACTAAACCTTAAGGATTCTATTAGCTCCACTGTTGGTTATAGAACATTCTACACTCAAAGTATCTTCAGTTTTATGTCTAAATAAACTTCATTAACATAATAATAAAATACAGTACGTGACACAGTTAAAGTGTCCCAGCAGAGGGCGCTGTGTGAGAGGAAACAGGGGGAATTTGACGTCTCTGGGGCATTAACGGCGAACACGACACATTCAGATCATCATCACGTGTCTGTGCTCTCTGGGACTGCAGCTACAATCTCGCGCGTTAAAGCTGCACTACGTCGCTTTTCTGGCGAAGGATACGAGCAGGTGACGTCATAACGGCAGGTTACGGGTCAGATTTGTGGAGAAGCGTACAGAATAAGGAAAGCGTGTTGTTCAAATTCATCACTAAAGAGGTTGGACAGTGGCTCAGTTGGTAGAGTGTTTGTCCACTGATCCGTAGGTTGGCGGTGTGATTCTAGCTCACACGGATGAATGCTGTCGTTGTGTCCTTGGGCAAGACACTTAACCCACCTCGCCCTCAGTGTGTGCCTTGAAGGTGGAAAAGCGCTATAGAAAAATGTGACAATTTACCATAAAGAATGTGAAATAAGGCAGATTTGAACCAGCAACTTTGACTTGTCCCTTTCACACAGCCCCTCCGCTCTCAGGTCTGTTTAAAGGGCCCATATTACGCAAAAAGTGACCCCTGTGAGCTTTAAGTCATGTTCTAATGCTGTTCTCTCCTCAAAAACAGACCTGGACCTGTGTTTTGTTTATTTATTTACTTTATTATGAGTCTGTTACATCTACAAAGCTCAAAACGCTCTGTTCCACTTTGTGATGTCACCAAGTGGTAGTTGTTAACAGCTCCTTTTATAACTTTTGTTTTTGTTTTGTGTAGAGATTGTAATTGAAGGTCTAAAATCATCCAAATGATTCTAGTGAAGGTGGAGTTTAAAAACACAACGGAGCACTTCCTGTATTGCCACATGATGACATCACAAGGTGGAACAGAGTGTTTAATAGTGTTTTAATCTGCAGGTTTGTGTGTTAAACATGTGTGAATGAAGCAAAACACAGCTCCAGGTCTGTGTGCGACGAGGAAACGACATTAAAACCTCACAAAGTTGCGTAATAGGTTCCCTTTAATGAATTCCCTCAGTGGAGCTTTAGCTGCTTTCTTTGGTTTATTTTAGAGTTTGTCGCTTTGTTTGTCGTCACCATTTGACCAGAACGAGCGCGGCTAACGTCCCGTAGCCCAGGACCAGAAACAGCACTTTGAGCAGCCGGTCCTGTTTATCCTCCAACTCCCGCGACAAAATCTCAAAAAACGTCACAAACAAAAACGTTCCCGCCGCCAAACCCTGCAGCACCACGGACACCACGCTCCCCGCTAACGTCTGCGCCGACTCGATGCTAATCCCCACCACCACGCCCAGCGGGATCATCAGGCTGACCGTCACGCCTAGCTTAGCCGCGTCTCTCATCGCCAACGAGGCTTTCGCGATGCTAACTCCGAGCGCTACGGCGGCAAGCGTCTCGTGCACGGCCACGCCCAGAAACAGGCTTCCCAACTTGGAGCCGTTGTCCTGTAAACCGAGCGCTAGCCCTTCGAAAACAGAGTGCGCGGAGAGAGCTAGCACGAGGCTAATCAAGCGCAACGGCCCGGCACTAGCGAGGTGGGCGGGGTCGAAGTGGGAGTGTCCGTGGTGTCGGGGGGCGGGGCCAGAGATGAAGGGCGTGTCATACTCGGAGTCGCTGCCCGCCTCCGAGCCGCCCGCGTTAAACGTCTCCAGGTTTATGAACGACGGCCGCTCTTTCCGGAACGTCAGAATCAACTGCTCCACGAAGACGGTGAGGAAGAAGCCGAGCATCATCATCGTCTCAGCCAAAGGGTAATCTGAGGTCAGCTTCAGCTCCGAGAACACCTCCGACACCTGCGGAGCGACAAACAGGAAGAGTGAGTTTATCGTCCCCGCAGGGAAAGTACAAAAGCAACGCCGTCACAACATCAGTCTCACCCGTGGACCGTTGATGCAAATGGCCGTACCTGACCTGCTAGCGCCGCGATCCAGACAGGAGCGTCGCACAATTCCTGTCCCCTCTCTCTGTACCTGCTGCTGTCAGACTCATCATTTTGGTCTTAAATGTTCGTATTAACCCTCTACATCAGGGGTCTCAAACTCGCGGCCCGGGGGCCAATTGCGGCCCGCGAGAGGATATTTTGTGGCCCGCAGGACAATATGAAAGTTTAATGTTAGTGTGGTTTTACCATGTGTCTCGCGCTGTGTCCTCCCGTCGCAAAAGATTCAACAAATAACGATGTATATCCATAAAATACACAAGAATTGGTACATTTCCTCATGTACGTTGAAAAAAGCGATGACGTTTGAGAAAATTTTAAATACCTGATGAGCCCAGCCTCACCCAGACTCTGCCTCCTGCGGCCCCCGGCTAATTTGAGTTTGAGACCCCTGCTCTACATGATTCTGGGGTTTTTATTTCACTACTGTGTCTGTAAATCATGATATGAACATTAATAAGACACAATTCTTCTGCCCGCTCCCTGCTAAACTCGCGGTACGACCGGGAAGGGCCCTACGGACTCCCGACCTCTCACAGCTAAACTCACATAACACACATCGCTTATTTAAAACACAGGACCACACTCACACACTGAACGTTACTTCATCCTGATACGATACAGGACTCTCCAGTATAATAGTTTTCGTATCACCTCCCACAATTAGACGGGTATCGATTTACAACATGATACGGACCAGTCCTATTAAAAACGTAATATAATGGGTATACTTTCTGAAATAAAGACTACATAAAGACTGTCGGTTTCTGTTCTGTTGCAGGTGCAGAGGCTCGGGGATCGTTCTGTAGATTTTTGTTGTCGTTTACAGCGATACATTTAAAGGCTGCGTTCAGCAAAACTCAAAGCAGAGCCGAGTGAGTAGCGTTTGAAGCGATGTCTGGAGCAGATGCTAGAAGAGTCTGACGCAGTCCTGTAAAGTCTTAAACGGCGTTCAAAACAGAGTCTGACAGGGTGATATTGATAACCAAAACAGATAACCACACAGATAACCAAAGATAACCCAACAGATAACCAAACAGGTAACCAAAACACAACCCCCCCCCCCCCCCCCCCCGAAAAAAATAAAAGAAATGAAATGATATAATGAAATTTAATTAAATATCAAATAAAATAAAACAAAAATTAAATAAACATCAAATGAATAAATTTAAATTAAATAAATATCAAAATAATACATTAAAATTAAATTAATATCAAATTAAAACAAGTAATTTAGCAATTTGGTACACCACCTTTATATGCTGCCTTAAGTGACATTTACAAAGCGGGATGATTGTTGGCAATATTTGGCACGTTTACGCTGAAAAAACTCCAGCGTCTCATCAGCGTGACTGAGGTGTAATGAGGTGGGGCCTTAACTTATTTGTCTTCACACTGTCCACTGCCACAGCAGACACCGGTCTGTCCTCGTGTCCCACCGGAGTCACGGTGAAGCCAAGCGCTAAATACGCTTCATCAGACTCCTCCTCGTCTTATTTTTCATGTGACTTTACCTCCGTCTATATCCGCCTTTCTTTTCATCCCCGCTAAAATGTTTTCCATAGTGTTTCTTTAGCAAAAGTGTTTCTTGTTCACTGCCCTGTGTCACGATCTGTTCGCTCTCTCCTGCTCTTTGCTGCGGGGGGGGGGGGGGGGGGGGGGGCATGGCCACTGCTGCATGATGGGAAACAACATGTTGCACCTTTGTAAGAAAGTAAACGATGTATAACATTTGTATATCGTCAATAAGACCTTATTAAAAACATGAATGTGGAGTGTTCAAAAAGAGTATGTGGTGATACTTCTGCGCGTTTGTGGTTCATTTTTCTGTCACGTTTCCTGTGGCAGCTCAACTACGACGTTTATGGACTGGACAATGTGGTGCAAATAGTGGCATTTTTATTATTTCACAATAGTAGTAATACTTAAAAGCAGTGGTGGTAGTTACAGTAGTAGTAGCAGTAATAGCAGTAGCAGATGTAGTAGCAGTGGCAGTAGTAGCATTTGTAGTAGTACTAGTATTAGCAGTAGTAGTATTAGTAGTAGTAGCAGTAGTACCTTGTCCCTGACGGCCGGCAGCAGGGCATTGAAGCACGTTGCGAGGAACACGCCTCCTCCAAAGGCGTTACACAGAGACAGTGAACGTCTGTACCTCTGCACTTTATCATGGTCCACCAACAGGAGGCGCACGGGGACCAGGACTCCTCCCAGCATGAGCCCGAACAATCCCAGCATGCCGAGCAGCTTGGCCACCAACAACTGCATCCTGAGCCTCCGACACCTGCTCCAAAGCACTACTGCATCACCTACTGGCCTGGAGGAGGAAGGACAGGGTCAGGAACCAGTCACAATACGAACATTTTAAACTTGATTTCGATACTAAGGAATAAACTCGATACTTGATACCGATTCCGATACCACAATGATAATAAAACACTTTTAATTTAGACAATATACTGTGCTGTTCCACATTAAATGTTGTTCTTTATGTTCTATTCCATGTGTGTTATCTGTGTGTTATACGCGTGTTATCTGTGTGTTATCTGTGTGTTATACGCGTGTTATCTGTGTGTTATCTGTGTGTTATCTGTGTGTTATCTGTGTGTTAGCTGTGTGTTATCTGTGTGTTATCTGTGTGTTAAATGTGTGTTATCTGTGTGTTATATGTGTGTTAAATGTGTGTTATCTGTGTGTTAAATGTGTGTTATCTGTGTGTTATCTGTGTGTTAAATGTGTGTTATCTGTGTGTTAAATGTGTGTTAAATGTGTGTTATCTGTGTGTTGTGTGTTAAATGTGTGTTATCTGTGTGTTATCTGTGTGTTAAATGTGTGTTAAATGTGTGTTAGCTGTGTGTTAGCTGTGTGTTAAATGTGTGTTCTCTGTGTGTTATCTGTGTGTTAAATGTGTGTTATCTGTGTGTTGTGTGTTAAATGTGTGTTATCTGTGTGTTAGCTGTGTGTTAGCTGTGTGTTAAATGTGTGTTATCTGTGTGTTGTGTGTTAAATGTGTGTTATCTGTGTGTTATCTGTGTGTTATCTGTGTGTTATCTGTGTGTTAAATGTGTGTTATCTGTGTGTTATCTGTGTGTTATCTGTGTGTTATCTGTGTGTTACCTGTGTGTTCTCTGTGTGTTACCTGTGTGTTATCTGTGTGTTACCTGTGTGTTCTCTGTGTGTTCTCTGTGTGTTCTCTGTGTGTTCTCTGTGTGTTCTCTGTGTGTTCTCTGTGTGTTATCTGTGTGTTATCTGTGTGTTATCTGTGTGTTAAATGTGTGTTATCTGTGTGTTATCTGTGTGTTATCTGTGTGTTATCTGTGTGTTACCTGTGTGTTCTCTGTGTGTTACCTGTGTGTTATCTGTGTGTTACCTGTGTGTTCTCTGTGTGTTCTCTGTGTGTTCTCTGTGTGTTCTCTGTGTGTTATCTGTGTGTTATCTGTGTGTTAAATGTGTGTTATCTTCAGTGTGCTGTAGTTCACACTGGTCCATGGTGTGTACTGGTCTATGTGTCTTACACTTGTGAAACACACAGACACTTCAGTATAAACAGATTCAGGAGAGAGTGATATTTGTCAGTGGGACTTTTTTTAGTATCATAACCTGAGAAAAATGTGTATCTAGTTTTGATATTAGTTTTAGTATCGATTAGTGTCTGGTTTTCATTACAGCCCCATAAGGAGCTGTCATTTTTTAGACAAACATTGTGACAATTAGAATTGCACTTTATGTTCAGAGTTCACATTTTAAACCCGTCCAGCAGCATTCACACCACAAAGAGACTGAAATCTGAACTTTAAATTATTCCAAGAATCCCATGTGTTTCTCAACATGTTTGTAGCGTCTAAGCTACAGGGTTAACAGGTTTACACACAATAAGACCTCATGGACACACAGGGAGGGCATCTGACACACACAGGAGGGCATCTGACACACAGGGAGGGCATCTGACACACAGGGAGGGCATCTGACACACACAGGAGGGCATCTGACACACAGGGAGGGCATCTGACACACAGGGAGGGCATCTGACACACACAGGGAGGGCATCTGACACACAGGGAGGGCATCTGACACACACAGGAGGGCATCTGACACACACAGGGAGGGCATCTGACGCACAGGGAGGGCATCTGACGCACTGGGAGGGCATCTGACACACAGGGAGGGCATCTGACACACACAGGAGGGCATCTGACACACAGGGAGGGCATCTGACACACACAGGGAGGGCATCTGACGCACAGGGAGGGCATCTGACGCACAGGGAGGGCATCTGACACACAGGGAGGGCATCTGACACACACAGGGAGGGCATCTGACGCACAGGGAGGGCATCTGACGCACTGGGAGGGCATCTGACACACACAGGGAGGGCATCTGACACACAGGGAGGGCATCTGACACACTCTGCAACCTCTGCTCCATCTGACCCTGTCTCTCTGTATCTTCTCCATCTGATCCTCTGCTCTTAACCTGCTCCTCTTCATCCTCTGCTCCGTCTGCTCCTCTTCATCTTCTGCTCCTCCTCCTCTGCTCCTCCCCTGTGCTCTTCTTCATCCTCTGCTCCTCTAACCCTCTCCTCTACTCCTCCCCTGTGCTCTTCTTCATCCTCTGCTCCTCTTCATCTTCTGCTCTTCTCCTCCTCTGCTCCATCTGCTCCTCTTCATCTTCTGCTCTTCTTCATCCTCTGCTCCATCTGCTCCTCTGACCCTCTCCTCTGCTCCTCCCCTGTGCTCTTCTCCTCCTCTGCTCCTCCCCTGTGCTCTTCTTCATCCTCTGCTCCATCTGCTCCTCTTCATCTTCTGCTCTTCTCTTCCTCTGCTCCTCCCCCATGCTCTTCTTCATCCTCTGCTCTGCTCCTCCCCTGTGCTCTTCTTCATCCTCTGCTCCATCTGCTCCTCCCCCGTGCTCTTCTTCATCCTCTGCTCCTCCCCTGTGCTCTTCTCATCCTCTGCTCCATCTGCTCCTCTGCTCCTCCCCCGTGCTCTTCTTCATCCTCTGCTCTGCTCCTCCCCCGTGCTCTTCTTCATCCTCTGCTCTGCTCCTCCCCTGTGCTCTTCTCATCCTCTGCTCCATCTGCTCCTCTGCTCCTCCCCCGTGCTCTTCTTCATCCTCTGCTCTGCTCCTCCCCTGTGCTCTTCTTCATCCTCTGCTCTGCTCCTCCCCTGTGCTCTTCTTCATCCTCTGCTCTGCTCCTCCCCTGTGCTCTTCTTCATCCTCTGCTCCATCTGCTCCTCCCCCGTGCTCTTCTTCATCCTCTGCTCTGCTCCTCCCCTGTGCTCTTCTCATCCTCTGCTCCATCTGCTCCTCTGCTCCTCCCCCGTGCTCTTCTTCATCCTCTGCTCTGCTCCTCCCCTGTGCTCTTCTTCAACCTCTGCTCCATCTGCTCTTCTTCATCCTCTGTTCCTCTTCTCCTCCTCTGCTCCTCCCCCGTACTCTCTAACTTCATGTCCCGTCTCATTATATACTTTTACATCCTCTTTTCTTCTGCCTCCGCTCCTCACATCTTTATAAATATGATCTTAGATTTCTCCAGAGTAAATCCAGTCTATAAACACTTCCGGTGTCGCAGCGTTAGTTTGATGCTTTGTTGCTGTTAGCTCAGTTAGCTTCAGGTGCTAAAGTGCGGTCTCAATAAAGAACGCGACTAAAAACATAAAAAATGCCATATACAAATGTAGTAAAGATAAAGATACGCAGAACACACGTGTAACTGCGGTGTTATTACCTGTAAAAACGAACTCTGGTCCGTTTCCTGAAGTGGAGCAGGTGCAAAGACAGAGACACTTCCGCGTCTCTCCAGCTGGGCGCGTCTGATTGGTCAACAGCGCAGTGACGTAGCCGCTCTAATGTTTACAAATCTTTTTTCTTTTTAATACTAACTCAGATCCATTTACGTTTGTACTTAAAATGCACTAATACAAAATCATGCTAATTTAATTGAAAGAAATAGAAAATATTAAATTATTTATATATTGAGTTAAATTTAAAACAACCTGAGGCATATTTCAACATTTTACATTCAAAATAATAAAAAAGTACGAGAAAAATATACTTAAGAGAAAGTCTGATCTAAATTATTTCTGTAGTGTAAAGGTTTGTAGAGATGGGAGGTAGAGTAGCCAAACCTTGTACTCAAGTAAGAGTATTGTTACTTCAGAATATTACAAAGTAGTACAAAGTGGTGGTCCAAGAAATCACTCAAGTAAAAAGTAAAGTATTGCGGAAAAGTACTGCTCAAGTAAGACTCACTTAAAGAATAACAGTCAGGACGTATCTGATTTATAATTTTGGTGAACGTGACAAAACATCAAATAATGCACAAAATCTGGACATTTTAAACAGACACAAACACGATCCAAACTAAAATCATATCAAGAGCAAGAAACACAAATGTTTAAATCACAATGTCAACTTAAAGCTTTTGTCACTCGTAAACTTACTCACAGTGGGAAGTATCTATTCCTTAGTGTTAGAGAAGTACCATTTCTGTGCTGTACCGAGGCGCTCACTGCAGCTCAGTCCTTCTCATCCCGGCTTACGTCATCAGAGGTATAATACTCCCTACATTGGAAGCATAGCCAGACGGGACTGTACTAGAATAGACAACAGTCACTGTGTGTTGAGGGTTCATGTATCCGCGGGCTAGGTCCTGTTCTCATGGCAACTAAACTAAAACTCCAGCATCACATCTCTTCTCTTAACTCTCGGGTTACTACAGTTTATTCTACAACCAGGGGCGGAGCCAGACATTTATGGTTGGAGCAGCTAAAGGGGGGGCTACGGGCTCCAGTGTGGGTGCTCACTACACATGTTAATTTAGAGCCTTTAACAATGGAGCGTACCCCCCACCGTACACCATGTTTGAGTTGAGTTGTGCGATGAAAATGGGGCAAAATCTTTGGCGGTTCTGGGGCATTGGCCGTTCCAGGGGCGGCTCGTGCCCCCTCCAGTTCTCCCTGGCGCCGCCCCTGTGTACAACACTTGGTAACGAAATAGAGTTTGAAATTTTAGTATCGTGACAACACTACATGGCAGCGTCTACCTTTATACAAACAATTGTGATCCCTCCACTGGAAAAGTTCCGTAGTGGACCTTTAACAGAAAAAAAAACAGTGGGAGACATTGAGACAGGTGTAAAATCTTGAGATGCATTTTAATTTTTCAAACTGGAGACCTCTGCCTCTATTCACTCGTTCACATTCACGCGTCACTCACACATAAACCAGGACATCTGCAGACAGCTCAGAGAAGCACTTCCACTGTGTAGTTTTTAAAGAAAACATTTGGAGTTAAATATGTGTTTCATCATGAGTTTAGTCGTATTAAAATGAGAGAGTGGACATTCAAAGCGCTGAACGCTGTCCTCAAAAACCACACAGGCTCCTTCTCAACGCTCTCTTCATGCGGGAAATATACAGAGATGGAAACTACGCCCCCCGGAGTCCAAATCTGCAAAAAGACGACTTCGGCTTTGAAATGGTCCAATCTGAAAAAGAGGAGAAGAGTCGTCAGAGTCCTCCTCTCAGTCTGGAGGTTGTTGGTTTGACTCCTGCTCTCTCCTGGTGTGGCAGAGTGGTTAGCCTGTGCGCTCTCACCTCTTGTCGGGGTCATGGCTGCTCCTCATTGCTCGCGCTTGGCGTTCGGTTTCGGATCTGACTCCTCAATTGTTCGATGAGTTCTGGATTCTGCTGCTGCATCTGTTGTGCAAACTGCTGACCCCTGGAGGACACAGAGAGTAATCGAAATTAGAATATTCACAATTTATAAAAAGCATCGGGTGTAACTTCATAAGCATTATAATTTTGTCTGCAAACAACAGAATATCGTCTACATGGGTTCTTAAAGGTACAGTATGTAACTTTCAGGATGTGACATGTCAGCTGCATGATTCCATGGAAATAGAAAGTTAAAGTCATACTTAAGAACATGGAGAATATTCCACAGTAAGAAACTAAATTAACATGAACATGCTTTTGTACTGAATTCACTTTCTATTCTCTTTATTCTGTTCTGACCCAGAGAGTCCTGACATAAACCTCATCAGACCCAGAGTCCTGACATAAACCTCATCAGACCCAGAGAGTCCTGACATAAACCTCATCAGACCCAGAGTCCTGACATAAACCTCATCAGACCCAGAGAGTCCTGACATAAACCTCAGACCCAGAGAGTCCTGACATAAACCTCAGACCCAGAGTCCTGACATAAACCTCATCAGACCCAGAGAGTCCTGACGTAAACCTCATCAGACCCAGAGAGTCCTGACATAAACCTCATCAGACCCAGAGAGTCCTGACATAAACCTCAGACCCAGAGAGTCCTGACATAAACCTCATCAGACCCAGAGTCCTGACATAAACCTCATCAGACCCAGAGAGTCCTGACATAAACCTCAGACCCAGAGAGTCCTGACATAAACCTCATCAGACCCAGAGTCCTGACGTAAACCTCATCAGACCCAGAGTCTTGACGTAAACCTCATCAGACCCAGAGAGTCCTGACGTAAACCCTGTGGACTCACGCCTGGATGAGTCCGCTCAGGTCGCCTGACGAAGCTGAGGCCGCCGCCGCTGCAGGTCCGGGTCCAGGTGCTCCTCCCATGGCTCCGGACATCATTCCCGACATTCTGTGGTAACAAGGAAAGTTTCACTGATGTTTCACTGATGTTTCACTGATGTTTCATTGATGTTTCACTGATGTTTCACAAATACAGAGGCCTCCAACCTCAGCAAATGCTGATATCACTGTGTATATACACATTTTATATTACTACTACTGAGGGCCACACCTCGTTGTTGAAGCCTGATCTCAACAGCTCTCTGAAGCAGAGCTGGGCCTGGTCTAGGTCTTGGATGGGAGACTTCTAGCAGTATGATTGTGTAGGAGAGACACTTCACACATTAACTAGAAATATTTACAAAACTCTTGCAAACACGTGGCTCATACATTTACTTTTATGAAGGTTTTTGTAAAAAACAGACGCTGAACCAGGAGCCCATCACTTGTGGGCCATAGTTTAGATGCCTTTGTTTTCATAACTCAGTGCACTAAGCACGTGATAATGTAATGAAAAGACAAAAGGCTGTCCTCTCGGGGGACACAGGGGTCACAGGAGTTGGCCGTGTAAAGCAGTTCTCAGAGAAATCAGTTCTGAATGTGCAGTTTAATAAGATCTCACAAAGTTACTCACAGCTGCTGGACCTGAGGGTTGTTCATCAAAGTCGACGCCTGAACGAATTATACAAAAGATTGAATTCTGTTTTTATTTTTATACAAATTTGAGAACAGACTCTGGAGCTTCTGACCAGGACACTCACCATGTTCATGAAGCCGGGGTTACTGAGGAGACCGGCCAGATCGACCCCTCCCATTCCCGCCGTCTGAAGAAACAAAAAGAGCATTTAAATATTTACAGTTTAAATCCTCTGTACACTGCACTAGAAAACAGTTTGATTTCTACAAAACAATTCAAACACTGATGGTGCATGAACGGCATCTGACACACAGGGATATGGGAGGAGGGGAGGGCATCTGACACACAGGGATATGGGAGGAGGGGAGGGCATCTGACACACAGGGATATGGGAGGAGGGGAGGGCATCTGGCTCTGACCGGGCTGGAGGTGTCCATTTTGTCCTCTGCGATCTTCAGGTTGGATTTGTAGGTCTCGTTGTCTGGATCCAGTTCCAGGGCTTTCTTGTAGTAGCCCACGGCCTCTGTGTGTTTGTTCAGACTCGCCAACGCCAAACTGCACGAAATACAACGACAGGAGAGGCGTCAGAGGAGCCGACAGAGGAGGCGACAGAGGAGGCGACAGAGGAGAGGCGACAGAGGAGCCGACAGAGGAGGCGACAGAGGAGGCGACAGAGGAGAGGCGTCAGAGGAGCCGACAGAGGAGAGGCGACAGAGGAGGCGACAGAGGAGCCGACAGAGGAGAGGCGACAGAGGAGCCGACAGAGGAGAGGCGACAGAGGAGGCGACAGAGGAGGCGACAGAGGAGGCGACAGAGGAGCCGACAGAGGAGCCGACAGAGGAGAGGCGACAGAGGAGCCGACAGAGGAGAGGCGACACAGGAGAGGCGACACAGGAGCGGCGACAGAGGAGAGGCGACGGAGGAGAGCCGACGGAGGAGAGCCGACGGAGGAGAGACGACGGAGGAGAGACGACGGAGGAGAGACGACGGAGGAGAGACGACGGAGGAGAGCCGACAGACGAGAGACGACGGAGGAGCCGACGGAGGAGCCGACGGAGGAGCCGACAGAGGAGCCGACGGAGGAGAGGCGACGGAGGAGCGGCGACAGACGAGAGACGACAGACGAGAGACGACAGAGGAGACGACAGAGGAGCCGACGGAGGAGAGACGACAGAGGAGAGACGACAGACGAGCGGCGACAGACGAGCGGCGACAGACGAGCGGCGACAGACGAGCGGCGACAGACGAGCGGCGACAGAGGAGCGGCGACAGAGGAGCGGCGACAGAGGAGAGACGACAGAGGAGAGACGACAGAGGAGAGGGGACAGAGGAGAGGCGACAGAGGAGAGGCGACAGAGGAGAGGCGACAGAGGAGCCGACAGAGGAGCCGACAGAGGAGCCGACAGAGGAGCCGACAGAGGAGCCGACAGAGGAGCCGACAGAGGAGCCGACAGAGGAGCGGCGACAGAGGAGCGGCGACAGAGGAGCGGCGACAGAGGAGCGGCGACAGAGGAGAGGCGACAGAGGAGAGGCGACAGAGGAGAGACGACAGAGGAGAGACGACAGAGGAGAGACGACAGAGGAGAGACGACAGAGGAGAGACGACAGAGGAGAGACGACAGAGGAGAGGGGACAGAGGAGGAGCGGCGACAGAGGAGAGGCGACAGAGGAGAGACGACAGAGGAGAGACGACAGAGGAGAGACGACAGAGGAGAGGGGACAGAGGAGAGACGACAGAGGAGAGGGGACAGAGGAGAGGGGACAGAGGAGGAGCGGCGACAGAGGAGAGGCGACAGAGGAGAGGCGACAGAGGAGAGGCGACAGAGGAGAGGCGACAGAGGAGAGGGGACAGAGGAGGAGCCGACAGAGGAGGAGCCGACAGAGGAGCGGCGACAGAGGAGAGGCGACAGAGGAGAGGCGACAGAGGAGAGGCGACAGAGGAGAGGCGACAGAGGAGAGGCGACAGAGGAGAGGCGACAGAGGAGAGGCGACAGAGGAGAGGCGACAGAGGAGAGGCGACAGAGGAGAGGCGACAGAGGAGAGACGACAGAGGAGAGGGGACAGAGGAGGAGCCGACAGAGGAGCCGACAGAGGAGCGGCGACAGAGGAGAGGCGACAGAGGAGAGGCGACAGAGGAGAGGCGACAGAGGAGAGGCGACAGAGGAGAGGCGACAGAGGAGAGGCGACAGAGGAGAGACGACAGAGGAGAGGCGACAGAGGAGAGACGACAGAGGAGAGGGGACAGAGGAGAGGGGACAGAGGAGAGGGGACAGAGGAGCCGACAGAGGAGCCGACAGAGGAGAGACGACGGAGGAGAGACGACAGAGGAGAGGCGACAGAGGAGAGGCGACAGAGGAGAGGCGACGGAGGAGAGACGACGGAGGAGAGACGACAGAGGAGAGGCGACAGAGGAGAGACGACGGAGGAGAGACGACGGAGGAGAGACGACGGAGGAGAGACGACGGAGGAGAGACGACGGAGGAGAGACGACGGAGGAGAGACGACAGAGGAGCGGCGACAGAGGAGAGACGACAGAGGAGAGGCGACAGAGGAGAGACGACAGAGGAGAGACGACAGAGGAGAGGCGACAGAGGAGCCGACGGAGGAGAGACGACGGAGGAGAGACGACGGAGGAGAGACGACGGAGGAGAGACGACGGAGGAGAGCTCAAAATGCTCTGTTCCACTTTGTGATGTCATCAAGTGGTAGTTTTCAGGTGAACAGCTCCTTTTACCTTTAGTTCAGTCGAGATTATAACTTCCAGGACTGAAATCATCCAAATGATTCTAGTGAAGGTGTGTGGAGTTTAAAAACACAGTGGAACATTTCCTGTATCACCACATGATGACATCACAAAGTGGAACAGTGTTTTTTCAGTTTGAGAAACGTATGCAGGATTTATTTTTTTAAGCCTGTTTGAATGAAGCAAAAAAACAAGTCTCCAGCTCCGCTCCTTACCCCATGCGTCCGTATGCTTTGCTGTATTTGGGGTCTATGTTGATGGCCTGTTCACAGTCTTGTACTGCTCCTGCGTAGTTCCCCAGTTTACTGAGGGCGGCCGCTCTGAGGAGAGACAACAAAACATATCACTACTACATACACATACACACTAGTACTACTAATACTTTGCAGCTCTCCTCACCTGTTGCAGTAGTACACAGCGTTCTGAGGGTTGAGGGCGATGGCCTGTGAGTAGAACTCCACTGCAGCCGAATAATTCTCCACTTTCATCTGTTCATTTCCTTCAAAAACATTTAACAGAACATTACTGCAAGAAGCTAACCACTCTGCCACAGTCACACCGGGAGCGCTCCGTACCTTCTGACTTGAGCGCTTCGGCCTCCGCTCTCTGCTCATCGCTTAAACAGTTGGGGGTTGCGTTGTTGTTGGCCTGAGACTGCGCTGGGAACTGGAGGTAAAAAGATATTAAAGAAGAACACGTTAATCTTATCGTTCAAAGTCACGATTTTTAAAAAAAGAACGGCTAAACTGAGAATCTGGTGCATTTCGTAACATTTATTTAGGTTTTTCGCATAAAAAGATGTGATATATTTTGTTGTTAAGGTAGAAATTCTAATAACCCAGACAGTTTTAGCGTTTGTAATGTGATAATTGTCTCAGTGGCTCAGTGACATTCTGGGCCTATAGTTCACATTAGCACAAGGCAAGATTTGAATCACTGACTCTTTGGTTGGTGGGCAATGCTTTTACCACTGCTCCACCGCCCCGGCCCATTAAACAAGAGGACGCTTACGGACTGAACGAACATTTATATAATCACATAATTATATATTTAAAATGAGTGTCTGAATATAAAGTAAGGTAAACGCTGCATATTTTTGAGGTTCGCATCATCAGCTCGCACAAACAGTGAGTGGACAGTAAAAGTCAGACCCGGGTCAGCTCACCTTGGCTGTGGCGTCGTTGAAGATTTCCGGTAGCGTCATGGGCACAGCCAGACTCTGATCGTCAGTGGAGATCTCGTACGCGGTTTCCAAACACTGGACGGCCACTGAAACAACAACAACGGGTTTAAATGAAGCGTTTCTCCAGCATCAGGGCGCTGCAGAGACGGGTGGATACAGGAACTCCCAGAACTGCCCAAAGATAACAAGACACAAGACGCAACACAACACTATCGGGTCAAAGCCGTGACTGCACCTACAGAGAGTTTAATAGAGGGAACCTGATCTAACGTTACATTTTTATTCTGTATTCTTATATGAATCTATTGTTTAAAGGGGACAGATAAGACTGAATCATTTTCTCTTCTCATTCGCTCTCTCAAAGTTATATTTACAGTGAGATTTAAATAATGTTTCTCTTGTAGTTAGTATTAAACTGTTCAGGGTGCCTCACTGACGCCTCCCTGTGGAGATGTTCCAGGCATGTCCCACCAGGAGGAGGCCGCGGGGAGGACCTAGGACGCACTGGAGGAACTATGTCTCTCGGCTGGCCAGGGAACGCGTCGGGTCCCACCAGAGGAGCTGGAAGACGTGTCTGGGGTGAGGGAAGTCTGGGATTCCCTGCTTAGACTGCTGCCCCCACGACCCGGCCCCGGATGAGAAGGAAATGGATTTAGTTTACAATTAACAAAATGTTAAATAAGGATTTATGAAGATTTATGCATATTTTAGTTTTAAACAGCAACACTGATCTAAACTGACTCAGCTTCAAATCAGAAACAGGTGCAGTCACTTTCTGCTCAAAACTGCAGTTGTTTCCCTGTTTTACTTCACAATACAAAATAAAAATAAGTGAGGGTGAGCTAAAGATCAGGGAACACTCTTATGAAATGGTTAAAACCTCATCAAATTGATTTTATGTAATGTCTCTGAATAAATAAAAGATGAGCATCATATTCTTGGATCAATACTTAGACCTTTTATTTGATGAGCTGTAAAATAAAATCACTTTTGTTGTGGAGGGTTTAACATTAATCATAGATTAATATTATTATTATTATCATAGTAAACCATAGACACTATAATGTGATTTATGACACATTTAGAAAAAGGCCCTCAGGTTTTCTCGACTTTAACTGATGCTGACGTTTACAGCGTCAGTTTAGTTTAGTTTTACACAACCAGTGAAACATTTGGACAAACCTCCTCATTAAATATTATTCTTTATGTTTACTACTGTCTACATTTTAGATATGAACGAGAGACATCAAGTTTATGAAGCCAGATATATGGAATTATGTAGTAAAGGAAATAAAGGGAAAAACTCTCTAAATGTTTTATATTTCATATTCAGATCCTAAGAGTCTCTCGTTGTGCAGCTCAAACCCTTGTCTTCTCTCAGATTCATGATGAAGTCCCTGAAATGGTTTTCAATTCAGCTGAGCCTCAGTCAGGACACGACAAAAGTGTGAACAGGGTCAAAGCAATGGGTAAAGAATATTTTTTTAATCTAAAACCTAAAACAAGCTTTGTGTTATTGAGTTTATTTTTGTTCACTACATTCACATGTGTCATAGTTTTGATGCTTCAGTGAGAATCTACAGTATGAATAATCATGGAAATAAAGAAGAAACATAAATGAAACTGGAGTCCAAACGTTTGACTGGTCGTGTAAGCGTTTACTCGTGGATAGTGTCATTTCTCCTGGTCACATGGCGCAGGACTCACCCTCCAGACTCTCCTTGGCGTCGGACGTCAGGCTGCCAGAATGCAGCTGGTCATGGAGGAACTGGAGGATGGAGAAGGCCAGGCGCTTTGTGTCCGACATGATCCCAGGAGGAGGGCTCCGAGTGAGCTAGAACACAGGGTGAGGAGACCTGAGGGAAAATGCAAGTATTTAGTCCTGGGCAGATTCTGGGTTAGTTCTCGGTCTAGAGTCTGGGAGCCTAAAGACAAAAGATAGACCAATATTTCGTTTTAACCGAACTGCTGCTTAGGTTTGTGGTAAAAAAGAGATGTGTTTGAGTTTGTAGTAAATTTACAAATCACATAATTGGTTCAAAAATATCAGCAGGCCTTCTCAGCAAACATTTGCTCTGGATTCTAAACAATCCGCATTGGCCATGAAAAAAATAATCTCAGAAGAGCTAAACTTGGGCTTTCAAGAGGTTTCCTTCAGCCTGTGATATCTGAAAAAGATCTAGGCTCAAAGTATCAAAACAACAAGAGACTGTGATGGTTTCCTGGCTCAGCAGTTCATGTAACAGTACTAGTGTAACGACCCTGCAGCAGCGTTAATGTTTAAAAAAAAAACCATTATCTTCTTAAAAATTGCAGCCCTGGAAAAAAAGGGTTTTTAATAAATCACTTGTCTTTTCATAGTAAGGCCATCGTGGACATGAACATCCAGTGTGTTTTGTTTTTCATCATAACAAAAAACATCACAACTCTTAAAACCCTTTTACTGTTGTAACTCTACATCAGATTAAACATCCTGAGGTCCTTGCGAATACCCAGTCCTTTTAAAATGTGTCTACTCAGTCGTGTTCTGAATAAGCCGTCAACAGTTAGTAATGAGACCAAATCAGTCAAGCATCATCTTTACATCAGTCATAAACTCTGTATTGATGGTTTCTGGATTCCAGGGTTTGAAAACTTACACATGAAACATCCAAAATGTAAATGCACATATGCTGAACCTGGTCATTTCTATCAGTGAGTAGAGTAAACCCACAAAGTGTATTTCAACACAAATCTGCATCTTAACAATATTCATTTTAACTGTCCTCCGTCTCAGTATTATTGACCTGTGGAATGTGGTGATTTCATCTTTACAGTTGTTATTGGTTATTGTTTAGGTCTGGCATAAAAAGTGGATAAAAGTTTGAAGATTTCAGATCTACACACACCTGGAGCGGAAATTAGAAAAAATATTTCTACTTCTTCCCAATTTTGAGTATTTATGTGAATATTTGAGTGACTACATTTTCAAATGTTATTCAAAATTTGCAAAACAGATCAGTGTTGAGCTGCACAGTTGGATAAACAATATTAGTTAGCATAAACTATGTATAAAAACAAACTTACTGAGTAACATGGTTCATTAATTTGGCAGTAATTTTATCAAAACCATTCATTTTTATTACCAAAAAAACAAAATGTGACTGACATTTTTGCTTTATCCAAGAAAACCTACTCTTTCTGCACAGTAAAATCCTCCACAATCAGAGGGAGATGAGCGTGTGCAGGAGGCTCACAATGACACATGCCTCGTTACTATTTATAGGTGAAAAGTGGAAAGGCTCGTTGTTGTTGCCCGTGAGATCAGATTACGCACTTGTGACTCGTTAAGTGAATAAGTCCTTTGTTTGTTCTGCGCGTTTGATTAGAACGAGGCCAATTCAACGTGAGTTTTGCCCCAGTTTGAAAAGAGCCTGGCATGACGTGTTTCCAGCACCATGCTAAATGCTAACGCGCTAACTATTGTTTTAAGTCTTTCATCCGCTTCACAAACCTCCAGATGGTCCCGGGACGTGGACAGGGGCCGGATAAAGAGTCGCACCTACCCGCTGTCTTTGGCTGGAATCCCGAAAAGCAGCGAAAAGCGAAAAGAAAACGTCAGATAGCCACTTTCTTGCTTTGCTCTTCGAATCTTCTAGCTACTTAGCGCTGGACGCGAGCGTGTGACGTCATCAACGCGCGACACCTCTGCCCACTCCAGCGGGTTTGTTTTTGTTTGGTAGTTTTTGGTCTAAAGTTGTTCTATAGAGTTTCTAATACAGTAATAAATGGGTGTGAAACGCATTTAAGACTATTAATGCTTTCTAAATAGGCTTTGTATAAATATTTAGACTTAATTGTGGCGAAACGGCACTTTGCACAGTTGCTAAGCTAACAGGCGCGTGAGGATCTGCCTTTAGTCCAAAACAGGTTCGTAGGATGTTTGAAAAGAGGCGCACACTGAGAGCACTGGTGACAGAGCGGCTGACTGCGGCTGCGGACGAGATCTTTGCGCTGTTTGAAAGAACAATAGCGGAGTATGAGGAGGAACTGAGCCGCTCCAAAGAGGAGAACCAGAGGAAACAGCGGCTCCTGGACTCGACTCTCAGCCCACAAGTCCGGCTCCACAGGACACAGGGTGCGTACCATCAGGCTGGCTACTTTTGTATTGTATAAATGTGCTAGGTATTATTATTATATGCATGCACACTGGTGGAAAAAGGCCTCCCTCCTCCTTAAATGTATCTTACATTGTCCCATTATATAATAAAACAGGAAAATGATACTGCCAGACCTCCACCCAATATGAACCATTATCCATGTAGGGACTGAAAATGACCTCTCCCCTCAAAACACAGTTATCCAATTACAAAATGGATCCAGTTGTCTGTTATTTACCCTGCAATTAACTACAGGACAGCTTTGTATGAATAAACTTCAAACATCATAAGACATTCTGGGCCAACATCAGTCTGTATTAGCTGAACTGATAATATGGAACCAAGCAAATTCTCCTTCTGATATCTAATAGCAGTATCGTATGGGTGTGTCCCTACTTAGGACACGTTAAGCTGAAATACAACTAGCATTTATAACTGGAAGAACTCAATGTATTTTTCTGTTTGACAGATGTGAAGATAAAATGCAGCAGTCCCAACAACACTTCGCCTCCTCTCTGTGTTTTAGAGAAACCGAAGGAGGAAAATCCGACTGAAACTTTAGACCTTACAGTTGTCCAGGTGAAGAGCGAGGAGCTGGAGAAGGAACCGTCTGAGCTGCATCAGATTCTAAGCACAATCAGTGAAAATGAAACAGACAAAACTCAAGAGGAAGTGTCCAAAGAACCAAAACAAGAGCCAGAGTCTGTGGATTTTAACTTTGATAATTTTCAGCAAAACGGCTACTCCACCGACAACAGTGAAGACTGGGGAGAAACATCCAGTTCAGCCAGACACATACAGACCGAAGACGTCAGAGAGGGTTATGAGCAGTTTATACTGGACCATGACTTTTCAATGAACAGAGTCAGAGAACACCGATGCCTCGTCTGTGGGAAGGTCTTCACCGGGCGTTCACTTTTAAAGAGGCACTCTGTGGTTCACACGGGGGAGAAACCTTTCAGCTGTCCAGTTTGTAACAAAGGCTTTACACAGAACGCCCACCTGAAGGTCCACATGTGCACTCACACTGGAATCATGCCGTATCGATGCTCGCTGTGTGCCCGAGGATTCACACGCAGAGACATCTACCTCAAACATGTGGGGACGCACAGAGACAAGAGGCCTGTGGGACTGAACGACCGAAGGGTGGGGTCACTGAACGACCGAAGGGTGGGGTCACTGAACGACCGAAGGGTGGGGCCACTGAACGACCGAAGGGTGGGACCACTAAATGCCCGAAGGGTGGGGCCGTGGAATGACCCAAGGTTGGGGCCAAAACCCGGAGAGGCCAGCTCACATAGTACAGAGTCAAGTGCAAACCAACTGTGTCTCTACAGCTGCTCCTTGTGTCAGAAAAGCTTTCTCTGTAAAAACGACATAGAAAATCACATGAAGAGCCACATAGAAGAAAGAACAGGAGACAGAACACTGGACAGAGCAGGAAACTGAGGCTCAGACACAGGATAAGCCCTGGTTTTATAATAATAATAATAATACATTGGATTTATACATCATCTTTCAGGACATTCAAAGAGCTTTACAGAGCAATATTCATTCACTCGACAGATACTACTGTAGC
The DNA here is from genome assembly GCF_009829125.3 of Periophthalmus magnuspinnatus. Classification (NCBI taxonomy): domain Eukaryota; kingdom Metazoa; phylum Chordata; class Actinopteri; order Gobiiformes; family Gobiidae; genus Periophthalmus; species Periophthalmus magnuspinnatus. Next base: position 34,082,067 of record NC_047129.1, read on the forward strand.
CACAGCTGCCCCGGGGCCGTCAGCCTCTCCCACAAACACACACATCTCATTGATACTAGGCAATGTGTGCATAAGGACACAACGACAGAACTCGACCCGAGCAGGAATCAATCTTCTAACCTTCAGGTTGGGGGGGGATCACTGCTCTACCACTGAGCCACTGTTTTGCAGTTCACATATGTCATGTCTGAGTCAGGTCCCAGGTTAAATACTTCAAGTCTCTTGCATTAGTGTCTGTTTATGGTCAGTGTGTTTTTATATTGTTTTGACATTTCTTTCATGAGTTATATGTTTATTTTACATATTGGACTGTTACTTAAAAATATATATTATATATTTTTACTAAAAGGATGTCAATCCTTTTAAAAATTCCTGGTCACAAAATGAGCTGTGGAGCGGGGCTGTCATGCTCAAACGATGCACAAACATGTGACACTATTTTGGGGTAAATTGAACACTAGGGGGCGCAACTTCACATAGGCCCCACTCCTTTATAACCAAGTCCACCGTGTCCAGACTGAACTCGTGTCATGATCATGTGGAGAAGGAGAAGAATGGATTAAATACACAGGACATAGTTCTTCACATTTTTATTATTTTTTATATTACAAAGTGCAGCCAGAACTGTTCAGTTCAAATATTCAGTCGGAGTTTAACGAGTTTTCAGATTTTTCTAATTTTTTCATGTGTATTTTGTGGTTCATTCCTGCTGAGGCTCCGCCCCACAGCAGACCCACGGGGAGGTTTCTGTACAGCGAGGTGTGGTGCTGTGTGCTCATATACCTGTGATGAATAAAACCTTTTGAAAGTGACTTGGTTTGAGTCAGATGTCACTGTTTGAAAAAAAATAAATATGAGAAGGAAATATATTGTGTAAAAGAGGAGACACCGGGAAAACAGGCAACATCAGAATATATGAGGCATTTGAAGAGGGTCCTGTGTTAAACAAACCTCACGTTAATCCATGTTCTAATGTTCCCTCCTCAAAAACAGACCTGGAGTTGTGTTTTGTTTCATTCACACATGTTTGAGTCACACTTTATTATTAGTCTGTAACATCGACAAAGCTCAAAATGCTCTGTTCCACCTTGTGATGTCATCAAGTGGTAGTCTTCAGGTTAACCATTACCTTTTAATTTAGTTCAGTAGAGGTTGACAACTCCAGAAGATGAAATCCAAATGATTCTAGTGGAGGTGTGTGGAGTTTAAAAACACAGTGGATTTGTTTGTGTGTTAAACATGTGAGAATGAAACAAAACACAACTCCAGGTCTGTGTGTGACGAGGAAACGACATTAGAACACAGATTAGAGAGCAGTGTCATATGGGCCTTCAAATAATTTGCCGACAATAATGCAAACCATCTACAGACCTTTCACCTGACAACACTCAAGTCTTTGCGGTTGAATAATGGCTCCACTTTCTGAAGCTATTGTGAAAAAATCCTGTGACTTTTGTTTATTTAAACTGACAGAGAAGACACTGAACTTTGTGACAGTTTTTGTTTCATGTGGATAGGACCAGGAATTACTCAGATATGGAACAAAAACCAGGTCAAACTATTGGCTTTGGAGATTATTGGGAAGTCACGTGTCGCCTCCGCGTCACTAGGGGGCGCTGCTACTTTCAGCTGTTCAGACTCCACCTCCATCAGCTCGAGACGCTCTACCCTCACCCGGGGGCGGGGCTTAGTGCTCCATGTCAATCAAACCAAACTGCTGCGCGCCTCTCCACAGAGTGACATGTAAGTACAGCAGATATTAAAGTCCAGAGACACTGACAGTACTTTTGTGATGTGTTAAATACAGTTACCTTTATGTAGAATTTACTTTGGGCCAAAAATTACAGCTCACTTTGACCAAGACCCTGTTTGTAAACCTGTCCCAAAAAACCTAAACCTGATCTGAACCTGACTGTGAAAAGTGGTGGAAGTAATTTTGTGAAGTTAAAGTACAGGGAAAAAAGAAAAAAAAAAAGTGAAGGTGAAAGTATCATATGAAAAAATACTGAAGTAAAAGTTTTAAAGTGCCTGCTTAAAAATTAGTTAAAAAAAAAATTCGCACATATTTTGAGTCTTATAAAGCTTCATATTTGGTGATTTTTATAAAGATTTGAGCTGAGTTTTGTTCAACAGAAACAATAGATTTTTAAAAAAATCTGTTTTTATTGGTATATTTTTGTTTTTCTCAAATTCTAAACCTGTTAAAAATAAACTCAAAACTGTAATAAAAAATACTTTTACTTTTCAGTCCAAAAATGTGGTGGAGTAGAAAGTACAGATACTGCTCTCAAATGTACAAAAAGTAATTAAATACAGCACTTTATTATTTTTACATTCGTCCACTGCGCCACTGATACATCAACAAAAGTCAAAGTAAAGCCACGTGTGTTTTTGTTTTCATTTTATGTCTAAATTCGCTTTTTCTTGTGTCTAAAAGTCTGCGTTTTAATAACTAGGTCAACCACACCGTTTACGCAGGTTGCCATGGTCACAGCACAGCGTGAAGCCCCGCCCCCGGAAGTGCCGCGGCTTTAGAGCGTCCTGCGTCACCACAAAGAATGCGGAAGTTTACAATGATCCGGAGCTAAACGCGAACAGCACATTTATGAAACATGGAGCTGAGGGAGAAGAGGCGCAGACTGAGAGCGCAGGTGACAGAGCGGCTGACTGCGGCTGCGGACGAGATCTTTGCGCTGTTTGAAAGAACAATAGCGGAGTATGAGGAGGAACTGAGCCGCTCCAAAGAGGAGAACCAGAGGAAACAGCGGCTCCTGGACTCGGCTCTCTGCGCGCACACACACGCGCGCTCTGCAGGTTTGGGACAAATAAAGTTACAAGTTTCAGCCTGTCGTGATAACACACTCTGAAACACGATACACTGCTTAAAGGCTCACGACGGAACTTTACTGGTGGACAGAATGCCGCCTTCTTTGTCTCCATGGAGATGTTATTGTTCCACAGTGTGGCATTAGTCTGTCTCCATAAGGACAAACAGGTGAGAGTGTTTCTACGGACACTTTGACCAAAACAAGATCAGTGTAATGCCAAACTGTGGAACATTCCTGGCAAAGAGATTATATCTCAATGGAGACCAGCTGGTAACGAACCCTACACCCAAAAAGTGACATGGTGCATCTTTAAGGAAATATAAACGATAAAACTGAGACACTCTCTCACTCTTAAATATGTTTTTAAATGGAAAGTGTCATTAAAACAACAAAAATCTCTCCATTATAACAAAGTTATAAAGTTATAAAATGTTCTCATGATAAATATTGAGCCCAAAATAAATATTTCCATGTTTCTTTTTTGAACAGTAAACAGACATAGTGATTATTAGAGATGCACTGAGCCTTTAAGTATCGATATTCAATATGAACCGATACCAGTGTGAGGACGGAGAATGGCTTTTATTTCATTAAAATGCAGTGAAATTATTCCACTGATACAACATTTTTATCTAACCGTTTCACATCAGACTGAAGCTTTGGATGAAGAAAAACTTTTTTATCATCTTTATATTTATTTCAGCAATGTATCGAACTTCAGAATGTATCGAACTTCAGAATGTATCGAACTTCAGAACGTATCGAACTTCAGAATGTATCGAACTTCAGAACGTATCGAACTTCAGAATGTATCGAACTTCAGAACGTATCGAACTTCAGAACGTATCGAACTTCAGCAATGTATCAAACTTCAGAACGTATCGAACTTCAGAACGTATCGAACTTCAGAACGTATCGAGCTTCAGAATGTTTTCTCGTGACAGGCCTAAATACAACAAAGTGCAAAGTAGAACACAGACTCATAACATTCACTCAAATAACAGTTTCAGTTTTTATGATGAGAGTTTGGATGAACATTATGTTGGGGCTGAAGTCGTCCCCACAGCTTCCTCCGGCTGGACATTATATACATAATAAACAAAGATATTAAATATTTCTTGCTTTTCTTACAAAGGTACAAAACATTCTGTTTCCCATTCAACAGTTTCCATTTATCATAATCACAGGAGACTGAGATAAAGCTGCGACATTTTGGTCAAGGCCACGTTTCTTCTCTGTCTCCTCCTTTTAAAACAGGAGCGTGTGCCTCCCACTGAGGGAGGACCATAAAAACTCTGGAGTAATCTCACTTTGTTAGACTCGGCGCTGAATTTTGCTGGACGCTGCTTTAATCCGACTGTATTGTAACGAACAATAAAGAACGATTCCCTCTGCACCTGTTCTTCAGCAGAACAGAAATCGACAGAGAAAGTTTGATCAGAAGCGTGTGATCATTAGTCTGTACCGGGGGACGTTAGACGGGGCAGATCGACAAAATGCCATCTTGAAAATAAGAGATTAAAGATTATTCAAACATGAATCACTCCAAATACAACTTCAGAGCCCGAAACGAGAAGAAACGACTAGAACATGTATAAAGATTTGAACAGAACAGTCTGAAGAATAGGTCTGATTTAACAGAAATAATAATCTGACGACTTTTTGCAGGTGTTAAGATTCAAGCAGAGAGTCCAGAAGAGGCACAACATGAACAGAAACATGAATCTGCAGCGATTAAAGAGGAACCGGAGGAACCGGAGGAACTGTGCTTCGTCCAACCAGTGAGTGTGAAGAACGAGGAGCTTCCACAAACTGAGCTCAAAGACGAGCCACAGGGAGAGCACAGCGGAGGAGCAGACGCAGACTTCACACAGGAACCATTTCTACTCCAGGCCATGGACCGCAGCAAAGTCTGGACCAAGCTCTGGGAACCTCCGGCACAGATGGAGACGGAGGCCCCCGGAGATCACTACACCCAAGACTACGACCGAGACTACACCCAAGACTACGCCCGAGACCACAGCCAGAGGAACGACACGAGTCCAACCGCACACAACCCCGGTCTGTACAGCAAATACACGTGTGGAGCAAATGTGGAGGGGGCCCTGGCACGGACTGGAGGAGGAGGAGGAGGTGGAGGAGGAGGAGGAGAGACTAGAGCTGCTGTCAGAGAGGGACAGATAAACGACACAAGTCTAACAGCACACAACTCAGGAGGAGGAAAACGAGGAGGAAGAGGAGAGACCAGAGCCACTGCCTCCGAGGGACAAATAAAAGACACGAGTCCAGCTGCTTTAAACTCAAAATGCCCCTCGGAGAACGTTTTGTATTTGGGCAGCGCTAAAGTCCACGTGTGTGTGTTTTGTGAAAAGAGATTCTCCACCAATCAGAGTTTACAGATCCACATTCGAGTGCACACGGGGGAGAAACCTTACAGCTGTCCAGTCTGCGGGAAGTGCTTCACACAGAAGGCTCACCTGAAGACGCACATCAGGACGCACACCAAAGAGCGGCCTTACAGGTGTTCGATCTGCTTCAAGTCTTTTATGCATAAAGTGTCTCTGAATCTGCACATGGAGAAGACGCACCCGGAGCAGGTGGGCTGAGGTGTGTGTCCACCGCAGGGTCAAAGGTCAGATGTCACACTAAACTGACCCCTGTGAGCTTTAAATCCGTGTCCTGATGCTGTTCTCTCCTCAAAAACAGACCTGGAGTCGTGTTTTGTTTCATGTTTGAGTCACACTTTATCATTAGTCTGTAACATCTCCAGAGCTCAAAACGCTCTGTTCCACCTGGTGATGTCATCAAGTGGTAGTTTTCAACTGGTTTAACTCCTCCTTTTACCTTTAGTTCAGTCGAGATAAGTAGCAATTCCAGATTGGCTGAAATGATCCAGATGATTCTAGTGAAGGTGGAGTTTAAAAACACAGTGGAGCACTTCCTGTATCACCACATGATGACATCACAAGGTGGAACAGAGTGTTTTCAGTTTGAGAGAAGAGCTCAGCCTAAATCTGCAGGTTTGTGTTAAACATGTGAGAATGAAACAAAAACACAACTCCAGGTCTGTGTGTGAGGAGGTCACAGCGTTAGAACATGACTTCAATCTCACGAGTCAGTTCAGTGTAAAACTGGACCTTTAAAGACTGAGATGTTTTTAACAAACAGGTTTATAATAAGACGACAGAGTTTTAGTCAAGTTTATTATGTTTATTTTGTTTAGAGTCACAGTTTGTTAGTTTAGACTTAGAGTGGGTCATTTCAAACCAGTATAATGTGTTTTTCAGAGTGTGTTTTTAACGTAGACTGTTTATATAAATGGACGTAGCTAACACGCTAGCCACCGCGTTCCAAACAGGAAGTGATCATGTGTGCACTTCCTGCTCCATCGACTCTGGCTCCAATTCACTTTACATTGAAAAACTGTGTCCTCTCTGTCCTCTCTCTGTCCTCTCTCTGTCCTCTCTCTGTCCTCTCTCTGTCCTCTCTCCGTCCTCTCTCCGTCCTCTCTCCGTCCTCTCTCTGTCCTCTCTCTGTCCTCTCTCTGTCCTCTCTCTGTCCTCTCTCTGTCCTCTCTCTGTCCTCTCTCCGTCCTCTCTCCGTCCTCTCTCTGTCCTCTCTCTGTCCTCTCTCCGTCCTCTCTCTGTCTCCTCTGTCCTCTCTCTGTCCCCTCTGTCCCCTCTGTCCTCTCTGTCCTCTCTCTGTCCTCTCTCTGTCCTCTCTCCGTCCTCTCTCCGTCCTCTCTCTGTCCTCTCTCCGTCCTCTCTCTGTCCCCTCTGTCCTCTCTCTGTCCCCTCTGTCCTCTCTGTCCTCTCTCTGTCCTCTCTCTGTCCTCTCTCCGTCCTCTCTCCGTCCTCTCTCTGTCCCCTCTGTCCTCTCTCTGTCCTCTCTCTGTCCTCTCTCTGTCCTCTCTCTGTCCTCTCTGTCCTCTCTCTGTCCTCTCTCCTCTCTCTGTCCTCTCTCTGTCTCTGCTGCTTCAGACTCATTCTGGTCTTAAATGTTCGTATTAACCCTCTACATGATCCTGGGGTTTTTATTTCACTATTGTGTCTGTAAATCAAGATCTGAACATTAATAACAGACAAATCAGGTCCTTCTTTCCCCGACGTCGCTCCTGTTAGCGTTAGCAACAGGTTTGATTGACAGCGTTGCTAGGCACCTGCACCTGTTAAACCAGCGGTGTGAACAGGAAGAGGCGTTACCTTCAACAGCCTCGCTCCTGATTGGCTCTCTGGTTGCTATGATACTAAATGCTCCAAATTAGCCGCTATAACTGTTAGCCTCGACGAGCTTCATTTGACTGAACGCCGTGGGTGACGTTTTACTCACTCAGTCCACGTTTTTACACAGTCTTTGGTTTTTAATTATGAAACAGCCAAACTATGATAAATAGAATTGTTTGTAAAGATTTGGTTCCACAAACTTATTCATCTTTTGGCTCATTTTGTTTCATGTGGACAGAGATCACACAGATATGAAACAAAAACACACATAAAGGAGGTGTAATATTTAGGTTTTAATTGTTTCCATGGTAACGGTGCTAGATTTTTGCCGCTCTGAGAATCCCCCAGAACTAAACCCGGGTTTTATCAGACCTTAATTAGAACTAAACCTGGTCTAAAATTACACTTCAACTTGGGAAAGGCAGAAAAAGAAACAAAAAGGACAGGACAAACAAAGTGAAGACAAAACGTTGTAGGAGTGAAGATGTTTCGCTGCTCGTCACGTCGGGTTTGTGAAGTTGTAGTCCACAGTTTGTACAGTTTTGTGTCATGTTTTTGTGTATTTATGGAGGATTGTCGTGTGGAGCGTGGGTGATGTAGAGTCGTGGGCGGAGCCTCGTACAGAGTCGTACCTCTAACTGTAAAGAGCGTTTGAATATGGTCCAGGAGAGATCACTAGATTATTCAAACATACACGGATGACTCTAAAGCCTCTGCTGACATTTTTTAAAGGAGCAGAGTTAGAACATGGGGGAAAGCTCCAAAAGTCAATTTTTCAGAAAACCTCATTTTTAAATAAAAGTATAAACTTTAGTCAGATTTTGGATCTTTAATATTTGTTTTATAGAATTTCTACAATCTGTAAATTCTCTGAGTCGTTTCATACAGAATTACAGGAGGAAAATACTGCAGTAACCTGAGTATTTGTGAGTACTCTGAGTATTTGAGTACGCTCTCTGTGTTTTACTGCATTAAAGTGTGAGCCACCAGATGGCGCTGTTGTCTGGACTCGTCTGTTTGCTCTTCGTCTGTTTCTCATGTAAATGTTTTTGGACAGAGTTTGTTTCTTTACTTTTCTCCTCAGAGGTGAGAGGAGCCAAATATTGTACTCAAGTAATAACATTACTTCAAAATATTACTCGAGTACAAGTACAAGCAGTACAGTACAGCAGAGGTCCAAGAAGTTACTCAAGTAAGAGGAAAAAAGTATTTGGTAAAAGTACTACTCGAGTAAGAGTCACTTAAAGAGTAAATGTGACATCTGATTTAACGTTTAAAGAGAAAGTGAATGTGAAATAAACATAAAATAAAGCACAAAATGTGTTTTTAAAGAGACACAACAATTAAACAAACTGAATCACAAACACAAATGTTCAGATCATTTCATAAAGTTACATAAAGTCAGACTCAGAGGAAGAGGAACCACATTTACTCGAGTAAGAGTACTGTCACTCTGTACTACAGATTACTCGAGTAGGAGTAAAAGTATGCTGCTAGAAAAGTACTCTGAAAAGTACAATTTCTTTAAAAAGGTTTCTCAAATAAATGTAATGGAGCTTTGGCCTCTTGTCTGAGTCTTATATGATTCTTGTACGATTCTTCTATGATTCTTTTATGATTCTTGTATGATTCTTACATGATTCCTGTCTGATTCTTGTCCGTGTATTCGTGGTTAGTAGTTAATCAGTTACTCTTTATGACTTTATCTTATCTTGACTTTGTTTTTGATCTTTGGACTTTTGTGTTTTATCTGGATGTGGGCGTGGTCTAATGCGGAAGTGTCGCTGCAGAGACAGGGCGCGTGCGGTGGTTAGCTCCGAGCTAAAGCTACAACCGCATTAAACCAGTTTACAGAATGTTTAAAAGACAAACGCTGAGCGTTTCTGTGAAAGAAGAAGAAGAAGAGGAAGAAGAAGAGGAGGACCAGGACCAGCGGCTCCAGCGCCTCCTCGACCCGCCTCTGAGCGCACAGGCCCGGCTCCACGGGACACAAGGTACCGGTCCTCTGCTCCAGCCGGAGCTCAGGCCTCAGGGGACCTCAGGGGACAAGACTCAGGGGGACAGACCTCAGGGGACAAGACTCAGGGGGACAAGACTCAGGGGGACAGACCTCAGGGGACAAGACTCAGGGGGACAGACCTCAGGGGACAAGACTCAGGGGGACAGACCTCAGGGGGGCAGACCTCAGGGGGGGGAGACCTCAGGGGGGCAGACCTCAGGGGGACAGACCTCAGGGGGACAGGAGCCTGTAGGTCTGAGGTCTGCCCTCTGCCCTCGTCTGTGTTGAATATTATTGGCTCAATGAGAAGAAACGACTAGAACACGATGAAGAACAGGACGGACTGAAATGAAAAATCTGTGAGATAAAAACGTAAATCATTTCTTATTTCATATCACATTTGTAAACGAAGGCTGTTTGTACAATGGGCTAACTCCTCCTCTTCCTCCTCCTCCTCTCCCTCCTCCTCTTCCTCCTCCTCCTCTTCCTCCTCTCCCTCCCCTTCCTCCTCCTCCTCTCCTCTGTCCGTCTTTATCTGTAGCAGAGACTCACATGAAATCACTTCACTACATGTTGGAGCTTTTATCAAATCTTAAATCAAACTCCTGAACACGACCACGAGCTCGGACTGACCACAGGCCGTGCTGTTTAAATCACTTTTGTGTTTTTTTTCTTGATTTTCAGATGATCTTCTGGTAGTTTGCAGTAGTTTTTGCTAATGTGGGAATCCTCTGATGAACATTCCACCACAGAAATGCATGTAGAACACCCCCAGCATGAGGTCACTGCAGAGTATCAAGACGTTTACTTCTCAATTAATCCAATTAATCTGTCACAAATTATAATCTCTGGAAAGAAAACTAATTATGAATGAAGGTTATGAACAAACCACTCAAAGTCCAGACTGTTACATCTGTGGAACCTGCTCCTCACCACAGCTGAAGCATAAAGTCTATTATTATTATTATCTACTATTACCATTTTCACTTCCTCTCCTGCAGGTGTTCAGATGGACCAGTCCAGATCTGAGCCCAGGGTGAAGGAGGAAACCCCAGAGACTCCACAGATTAAAGAGGAACCAGAGGAACAAGAGGCGCTCCCAGAGTTCACTGCTGTGTGTGTGAAGAGTGAAGAACAGTCCTCACTGCTTCAACAAGGACAAACTGAGCCCAGAGAGGAAGCACAGGGAGAGCTCTGTGGAGGAGCACGAGCACACATCAGCACAGCACACACACATGGACAGGTCCACTCACACACTCACCTACAAACTCACAACTCTTCAGACACTGACTGTGATGAAGAGCCTCCAGCCAGCACTTCAACTGCACACATGGAGACAGAGGCTGACCACAGAGAACACTACGACCAAGGACAGAGACGAGACACAAGTCCAACTGCTCACAACTCTAGGGAGAGGAAACACGAGTGCTCTATTTGCAAGAAAGCATTTACGACTAGACTTAACCTAGAAGTACACATCAGAACTCACACAGGAGAGAAACCTTACAGCTGTTCTTATTGTGACAAAACATTTGCCCAAAAGGGGAATCTCAATAAACACATCAGAACCCACACAGGAGAAAAACCTTACAGTTGTCCCTACTGTGACAAAGTATTTTCTCGAAACTCGTGTCTGAATGAGCACATTAACACTCACACAGGGGAGAGACCTTACAGCTGTTCGTACTGTGAGAAGATGTTTACAGAGAGCTCAACCCTCAGGAGACACATGAGGACCCACACAGGAGAGAAACCTTACAGCTGTTCAGTTTGTAAGAGAACATTTGCTCAACAAGCGACTTTAGATAAACATGTGATAATACACTCGGGAGAGAGACCTTTCGGCTGTCCGTTCTGCCAGAAGTCATTCACCTATAAGTCTGCTCTTGGTGTGCACATTAGAATTCACACAGGGGACAAACCTTACAGCTGTTCAAACTGCGAGAAAATGTTTAGAAGTAAATGTACCCTGGACAAACATATGATGATTCACACAGGGGAGAAACCTTACAGCTGTTTGATTTGTAACAAAACCTTTGCCTATAAGTTAAGTCTCGAAGTGCACACTCGAGTTCACACTGGCGAGAGACCTTTCAGCTGTTCAGTCTGTGAGAAAGCGTTTCTAGATGGATCTGCCCTGAAGAAACACGAGAGAATTCATTCCAGAGAAAAACCTTTCGGCAGTTCAGACAAAAACTGATTCTTGTAGTTTTAATCTATGTACTAATGCTGTTTCCTCCTCAAAAACAGACCTGGAGTTGTGTTTTGTTTCATTCACACATGTTTGAGTCACACTTTATTATTAGTCTGTAACATCTCCAAAGCTCAAAATGCTCTGTTCCACCTTGTGATGTCATCAAGTGGTAGTTTTCAAGTTAAGAGCTCCTTTTACCTTTAGTTCAGTGGAGATTGGCAGTTCCAGGACTGAAATGATTCTATAAATGAAGGTGTGTGGAGTTTAAAAACACAGTGGAGCACTTCCTGTATCACCACATGATGACATCACAAGGTGGAACAGAGTGTTTTCAGTTTGAGAGAAGAACTAAATATGCCATATTTGTGTTTTAGCCCTATAGCGTTGGATGCTATCGCCACAAATAGACTCGCGGTTGCGGCCTTTCCATTACCGTAAACTCCACAACCAATTGTGCTTCATGTAAATTCTCACGTCGCCCTCGAAGACGACCAATCAGAGCACAGGAGCCGCCAAGATTCTTCCAGTCAGTTATTTGATGCATCTAAGAAAAAATAAGAATGGATATGTAAAATAGAGGTAGTTGTGCGAAATAAAGGCAAAAGTACAGGCTGATACTTCCTTTAACATGATTTTTATGGTTAAAAAAAGAAAAAATGTCAAGGCGAGATATAATGGTCCATAATGTGCTCAGTCCTTAAAGGGTTAAACTTGTGTGAATGAAACAAAACACATCTCCAGGTCTGTTTGTGTGGGTTTGTGTGGGCTCAGAGTTCATGTGCTCGGGTTAAAAGTTCTCATTATATTCACACTTTCACCTTTGCGGAGTTTCATACAGAACTTTTTACTGTAAATCCAAGACTCTTTACAGTGGCACCATGCAGCTGTTCCCTCACGACACAGATCTCAGGGTCAGTAGGTCGTCTCATATCAGAAGAGTTTCAGTGTCAAAACGTGTGAACATTTCGTCTTTGGTTAAAGTGGAACTAATTTCGCCGTTATTTTGAGTAAACGGCGCCACCCACTGTCCGACTCGTGACGACAGACTCGCACATTCAGACCTAAACATTTAATCTCACACTGGGTTTTGATTGGGCGCAGGTTTGGAGCACAGGGGGTTTTTCACTTCGCAGCTGACGTCATCAACATTGTCTGGAGGTGTGATGCTAACTGTAGGCACTGCTCTGTCTGAAGTTCCATTTTATTTGTCTCAGTGGAGATCAGAAATATGACAGAAATACTTTTTTTTTTTAATCAGCATTTGGATCTAAAATGTGTTTTTTTAGATTGTTGTCATGGTAACACATTCTGAAGTGTAACGTTTTTAAGGCTGAGCAACGAATCGAATTTGAATCCACATCAAGAGTCTGTGATTTCTATTGTGATCAGTTTGGATGTTTTTAATCCAGACGTCAACAGCCAGGAGGTTTGGAGCAGACGGCGACGCTGGAGGAACAAATGTCACTGTGTTTGTAACATAAACTCTGATTAAAAGTGTCATTTATATTTACAAAATGAAAACTGAAGCTGTTTTTGAACAGACTTGAATCAAATAAAGTGATTAATCAATAGGAAAAAAAGTGCTATCATCTCTTTTTGTTTGGTCAAATGTCTTATTCCGGCTTAAATGTGTTTGTTCCTCCAGAGAAGACGCTGTAAAAACACGTCCAGAGGTTTGTGTCTAAGGCCGAGTCGGGTTTGTTTGAAAAAGACTCAAAAAATCACAGATTATTTCAGTCTCAGGACACGAGGCCTCGGGTCAAACTGAAGAAGTCTCTGTTGATTTGTTTTCGTGATACATTTTTATTGTGGAATCAATCACAGGCCTTTTCTTTGGTGGTAAAGTCATTTTGATATTTTAGCATCAGTATCGAGTATTGGTATCGAAAAAATACAAAAGTCTGAATCACTGCACTTTTCCATGTGGCGTTTCCTTTTAAACCTGATGTGTCACTGTTTGTTTTGATGCATTTTTTCAGCTGCAAATATCAATTTTGTCCTGTTTTTCTATGGAGGTTATCACATTTTAAGCCCCTGGGAGTTTTATTAACCTCCACATTCTGCTCTATAAAGTGTCATATTCTGTATTTTTATCAAGTTAAAATAAATAAAAAGAAATAAATGAATCAAACTAAATAAAATAAACGAAATAAATAAATCTAAGTACATAAATAAAGCAAAAATACAATCAAATAAATTAAATAAAAATAAATAAATAAAACTGAACTAAAACTCATCAAACACATCCAGTGGAGACTCAGAGCTAATGCTAATGCTAATGCTAATGCTAATGCTAAAGCAGTTTCATTCACGATACTGCCTCGATCATGCTAGTCGTTAGCTTGACTTTTTTATTTTTTATTTTACTCAACAGAAACAGTTAAAATTATATATGTCAGTTGAAACTTTATTTCGTCATTTATTTAAGTTAAATAGAGTTCGCACAGAAAGTTTCATAAAGTTTATTTTTATAAAAACACTCGTAAAATCCCACATCGATCTAATCACAAAACATGAGCCTCGAACCAGAACCTCGGTGTTTCTCTGAACTCTGTGGATTTTTTTATCAGTTAAATGCGCCGTTAACACCAACCATGCGCTCAGAGGGAAATGAAAATAAAAGATTTAAAGAAAAATAAAAACCGATAGCGTATTACATGTAGTTTGTCCGTGCATGTGTTGCCGTAGTGTTTGTGCGGAATCATCTGGGCATGCGCAGATCGAATTTTGACTCAAATTAGGGAATAACGAGCAGCACAGTTCTCTTTATAAAAATGTCTCAAATCCGCAGACTGAGAGCGCAGGTGACAGAGCGGCTGACTGCGGCTGCGCACGAGATCTGTGCGCTGTTTGAAAGAACAATAGCGGAGTATGAGGAGGAACTGAGCCGCTCCAAAGAGGAGAACCAGAGGAAACAGCGGCTCCTGGACTCGTTTGGAGACAGAGCAGGTGGGTCCCGGCTCTTCCGTCCTACACAGACTGTTCATGTTCTCCTCAGACTGTTCATGTGCTCCTCAGACTGTTCATGTTCTCCTCAGACTGTTCATGTTCTCCTCAGACTGCTCATGTTCTCCTCAGACTGTTCATGTGCTCCTCAGACTGTTCATGTTCTCCTCAGACTGTTCATGTTCTCCTCAGACTGTTCATGTTCTCCTCAGACTGTTCATTAGCTCCTCAGACTGTTCATTAGCTCCTCAGACTGTTCATGTTCTCCTCAGACTGTTCATGTTCTCCTCAGATTGTTCATTTGCTCCTCAGACTGTTCATTAGCTTCTCAGACTGTTCATTAGCTCCTCAGACTGTTCATGTGCTCCTCAGACTGTTCATGTGCTCCTCAGACTGTTCATTAGCTTCTCAGACTGTTCATCAGCTCCTCAGACTGTTCATTAGCTCCTCAGACTGTTCATGTTCTCCTCGGACTGTTCATTAGCTCCTCAGACTGTTCATTAGCTCCTCAGACTGTTCATCAGCTCCTCAGACTGTTCATGTGCTCCTCAGACTGTTCATGTGCTCCTCAGACTGTTCATGTTCTCACTCAAAGCACTTTACACCGAGGAACCACTCACACATTCACACATGTTTGAGTCACTTTATTATTAGTCTGTAACATCTACAAATGTCAAAATGCGACGTTCCACCTTGTGATGTCATGATGCAGTAGTTTGTTTGTGTGTTAAACTTGTGAGAATGAAACAAAACACAACTCCAGGTCTATTTGTGATGAGGAAACAACGTTAGAACAGATCAGAGAACAGTGTAATGTGGGCCCTTTAAATCCTGCTCCCATTAGAGTCTGGAGCCCTACTGACATTGTGATTGATTATTGTCTCCTGCAGGTGTCCAGACCCACTGGTTCAGCCCAGAGTCCAGAATCAACGAGGAAACCCCAGAGACTCCACAGATTAAAGAGGAAGCAGAGGAACAGAGCCTCAAACAGGAACAAGAGGCGCTCCCAGAGTTCACTGCTGTGTGTGTGAAGAGTGAAGAACAGTCCTCACTGCTTCAACAAGGACAAACTGAGCCCAGAGAGGAAGCACAGGGAGAGCTCTGTGGAGGAGCACGAGCACACATCAGCACAGCACACACACATGGACAGGTCCACTCACACACTCACCTACAAACTCACAACTCTTCAGACACTGACTGTGATGAAGAGCCTCCAGCCAGCACTTCAACTGCACACATGGAGACAGAGGCTGACCACAGAGAACACTACGACCAAGGACAGAGGAAAAGAGGAGAAAGAGGAGGAGGAGGAGAGACACTCGAATGCCCATTTTGCCAAAAAGGATTCACGACTAAACATAACTTGGAGATCCACACTAGAGTTCACACTGGAGAGAAGAGCTACAGGTGTCCCATCTGTCGGAGCTCGTTTGTACGGAAGTGTTCTCTGAAGGCTCACGCACGAATGCACCGTGAGGGAAACCTGTACCGCTGCTCCGTGTGTACAAGAGCCTTCCCCCAGCTCTCCTCTCTCACACAGCACTACCGCACACACACAGGGGAGAAACCTTACAGCTGTTCAGTCTGCAACAACAGGTTCACCCAGCATCACCATCTCACAGAACACATGAGAACCCACACCGGGGAGAGACCTTACAGCTGTTCAGTTTGTGGGAAAACATTTGCTCGATCGTTCACTCTTAAAATTCATCACAGACAGCACAAAACCGTCCAGGACGCAGGAGAGCGTTTGTCTGCACGTCGTGCAAGTTTGGCTGCTCAGAGAGAGGCTGAGGCGGTGCCAGAGACCAACGCCTCTGCCCCGGGAGGACTGGGACATGCGAGTGTGAACGCATCCACACACAGAGAAGCAAAACTCTACTGCTGTTCTGTGTGTGGAAGAACATTTTCACAATTATCCTCACTCACGCAACACAACAGGACACACACAGGTGAGAAACCTTACAGCTGTTCAGTTTGCAATAACAGATTCACCCAACAGCACCATCTGACTGAACACATGAGAATTCACACCGGGGAGAGACCTTACAGCTGTTCAGTCTGTGGGAAAACTTTTGCTCGGTCGTTCACTCTTAAAATCCACATGAAAACGCACCGAGCTGCACCCTGCAGCAGTTCAGCTCAGACTCTGGTTTATTCACCAAACTCCGGTCTGCTCCAGATGGACATGTGCCAGGAGGAGCTGGAGGACAGAAACATGTGAAACACCTCCTGAAACCTTACAGCTGTTTAAGCTCATAAACAAATGTCTGGTCAGATTCACAAAGTTCATCTTGTCTAAAGTTTAAAGGTCGTGTATCACACTAAACTGACTCCTGTAGCTTTAAGTCATGTTCTAATGATGTTTCCTCCTCAAACACAGACCTGGAGTTGTGTTTTGTTTCATTCACACATGTTTGAGTCACACTTTATTATTAGTCTGTTACATCTGCAAACCTCAAAACGCTCTGTTCCACCTTGTGATGTCATCAAGTGGTAGTTTTCATGTGAACTCCTCCTTTTACCTTTAGTTCAGTCGAGATAAGAGACAACTCCAGGACTGAAATGATCCAGATGATTCTAGTGAAGGTGGAGTTTAAAAACACAGTGGAGCACTTCCTGTATCACCACATGATGACATCACAAGGTGGAACAGAGTGTTTAAATCTGCAGAGTTTGTGTGTTAAACATGTGAGAATGAAACAAAACATGACTCCAGGTCTGTTTTTGAGGAGGTGACAATGATCAGAGAGTAGTGTGATATGACCTTTAAAAGTTTGTGCTTTATGTCACGTCTAAACTGTGCTCTGCTTCTTTCTCTAAAAAGATTTAAAGCTCCAGGCGTCTGAACGGGTCAAACGCCTCAGAGCGTCGGAGTGACTCTATTTTTCACCCAAGATACATCACAGAACAGGTTCAGTGTCTCTGCTGTGTTAAACTTTCCATCTGTGGCGTCACATTCAGTTTAACTTCAGTGTGAAATCTGAGAATGCACCAGAAGTGACTGGGGAAAAGACCTTACAGCTACTCAGTAAAACACTGCACTCTCACACAGGAGACTAACCATGCAGCTGTTAGATGAGCTGCTGTGTTTGCTCTGTTTGAGAAAAACCTTTCATGTGCCCAGTTTGTGACTAACACCAGAACACTGGGGTTAAAGTTCAGTACAAATGTAAAAGTAAAAATCTAAGGAAAAGAAAAAAGAAAAGACATGTTTGTGTCTCGTCTGTGACAAATGTTTCATCAACATTAAAGTTCAGTTTTGTTTTAAATTAAAATGTGCATAAAAGATACATGTATTTCAAAATGTTTATTGTATTTGTGTTTCTGTTCACTCTGGATCAGAACAACGAGGAACGAGGGACAGAAAAACCTCAGAACAAGTGAAGACTCCAAACTATAACAAAATATTTCCTGCAGAATCAGAACTTTTCAACCTAAATGTTTCATCTGTACAATGTGATTTTACAGTTTTAGCTTCTTTTTCTTAATAAAATGTGCAAATGTGTGAAAAGAGGCGCAGACTGAGAGCGCAGGTGACAGAGCGGCTGACTGCGGCTGCGCACGAGATCTGTGCGCTGTTTGAAAGAACAATAGCGGAGTATGAGGAGGAACTGAGCCGCTCCAAAGAGGAGAACCAGAGGAAACAGCGGCTCCTGGACTCGGCTCTCAGCCCACAGCTCCGGCTCCACAGGACACAGGGTGAGGATCATTTTATTTATTTATTTTTCTGTATTTATTTATGTATTTTGTTGTTTTAGGAGCCCGCGTGACACAAAAGGCTAAAAAAAACCCCTAAGTCTCATTTTTTTAAACTTTAAGTCTGAAGTAAGAAACAAACTACGACCCCACGTCACTGCGCACGTGCCCGCGTCACTGTGCACGTGCCCGCGTCACTGTGCACGTGCCATTCACCTCCACACAAGGAACTATTGACACTTTGCAGCTGACGTCATCAACATTCCTCTGGGGTGTGATGCTAACTGTAGGCACTGCTCTGTCTGAAGTGAAACAAGTCCCTCTCAAAGAGCACTACAGTCACATGCTAGCTCACATTAGCATTAGCATTAGCATTAGCCAACAGTTTTTCACCTTTTTGTGTAAAATCTCTTGAACAGGACCATGAGCTCAGACTGACCTCAGGCTCCTCAACACAAACTCTTACATTGTGTATTTTTTTCTCGACTTTTCAGACAATTTTTTAAAAATGCCACAGATTCAGGACTAAACGTGGAATTGTGATGTTTCTTGTCACAATAATCGTAAAAGTCAAATCTCTCCTGTATTTTCCTGGAGTTTAAAGACGCCGGACCTGATTTTTTCTGTTTTAAAAACATTAAAAACTGAACTAGTTCATTTTAAACAGTTTGCAGTGGAACAAAGTTTCTCCTCACTGACCTTATGCATCAGAACATCCTAATTATTCACAGTGATGAGTTTATAAGCTCTTTTCATAACTCTCAGGGCCAGAGCTAACACCAGCTAGTATGCTAACCGCAGTCTTCCTGATTATCTGACAATAAAACACTTTATACTCAGATACAGACACGGTCGACTTATCCGATTCTGATCTGATCTGTGACGAGTCCTGAGCCGCAGAGACTTTAGATTTAAGACGTTTGGGGGGAGCCAAAAGTATCGAACATCAGACACTAATCAATACTGAAGCTAGTATCGAAACTAGACTTATTTAAACAAATATTGATACTAAAAGTCCCATTGACAGAAATGAACCTTTCCTGAATCTGCTTGTACTGAACAAGGGAATCGGAATCGAGACTTTAGTATCAAAATTGGGTTTAGAATGTTAGTATCGTAGTATCATAGTATTGTAGTATCGTGGAGTTGGTTGATCTGTTTCACTGTTTGATTTTCTAACTTTTTGTTAAATCAACCTCTTGAATTGAAAATGGAGGCGTGTCAAACCTGGAGGCGGAGCTTGTGCGGTGAAAAGGGGCGGGGCCTGTTATTACATTTAATCACATTTATCTGCTCAAGTTTTAATATAAAAATTAAATCTTAAAATGTCTCTGTAATAAACACATTTTACTAATAACTAATAGTTTCATTAGTGTCACTCTTTGACCAGGAGGCGGCGCTCACGAGGACAGAGACCATCAGAGTCCAGTGATTTTTACAAATAAAGTGGCACAGTGGAACTTTTCTGCTGGAGGATACATCACCTGCGACTCCTCGACTCCTCGACTCCTCCTACTTTGGACCAGGAGGCCGTCACCTCCAGAAACACAAACTACATCATTTGGATTCCCACGATGCACCTGGGCCCTGACTGGCTCCGCAGAAGGTCGGCTGGTTCGGGTGTGGGCGGGGCCTCGCACAGCGCTCCTTTAAAGTGGGGACTTCAAATGTGGCTTTGGTTTGTCCGTTTTTCTGGTGAAGTTTATCTCGTGACTTCCTGGTTGGACACGAGCAGCAGATGTGACGATAAACGATATTTAAACCAAACCGTGAAACTGAATTATGTCTCCAAACGTTTTCTACAAATTTAAAATATTCTAAAAACATGAGATGCAACAAATAAACAAACAGCCCAAAGCGACGTGGGTTTTAGTTCATAATTTAATCTTTTGCAGCTCAAATAAACACAGTGATTGTCTCGACCCGGTGAGTCCAGGTCTGAGACAAAACGTCGAAATGACACAGATGATCAGATTCATTTTAACAAAAGACGCCTTTATTCAGTGAAACAAAGGGTTAAAAAATGACTTTCTTGGGCCTAAACTTTCTGTGTTTGGAGTTTTCTGTGTTGACGTTCCAGTTTAATGAAGCTTCCTCGAGGTGAACGGATCTGGAGCACGAGTGTCACGACAACGAAGGAGCGACTTCCTGCACTTTTGTACTTTTCTGTCCAGAGTTTATCCCACAATCTGCCCCTGACCTGATGTAAAACTCTGATATTTATCCATCAAAACAAATCAGAATCAGACAAACATGAAACCTGCCAGACGCACTTTAAGTTTAGGTTTAATTTAACAACCACAGCAGCTTTAAAGAAGTAAGTTCATTCATTATCGATAAGTCCTTTAAACAATCTCTGCTGCCTTCACAAAGTCTCAAGATCAACACAAAAAAATAATAAGAGGTGGTCGTAGTGGCAAATTAAATTAATTCTGTAATGTTTCCTCGTCACACACAGACCTGGAGTTGTGTTTTTTGTTTCATTCTCACATTTTTAACACACAAACCTGCAGATTTAGGTTGAGCTCTTCTCTCAAACTGAAGAAAACGCTCTGTTCCACCTTGTGATGTCATCATGTGGTGATACAGGAAGTGCTCCACTGTGTTTTTAAACTCCACACACCTTCATTTATAGAATCATTTGGATCATTTCAGCGAATCTTCAGTTGCCACTTATCTCGACTGAACTAAAGATAAAATGAGCTGTTAACGTGAAAACTACCACTTGATGACATCACAAGGTGGAACGTCATGTTTTGAGCTTTGTAGATGTGACAGACGAATAATAAAGTGCGACTCAAACACGTGTGACTGAAACACTGAGGTAACAGCGTTAGAACACGTGTTAGCTGTCAGTTTTGTGTCATACAGGAGCTTTAAATAACACAAAAGTTCACGTCCTCGTTCAAACCGACTCCTTCAGGTTCACTCCAGACACTTAAGTTCTTCAGACGTGAAAACAAACGCCTTAATCCGATTTTTGCTGCTCTTTTTTGTGAATTTTCTCGTGTCTGGTGAGATGGCGCCGCGTTAAGAAGCTGGCGTTACAAACTGAACACACGAAAGGTCTCTCTGCAGTGTGAATGGTCCTGTGCCGCTCCAGGTCCTGGTCGGAGAAGAATCGAGCGCCACATTCTGAACAGCCGAAAGGTCTGTCTGCAGAGTGAATCCTCATGTGCGAGCGCAGATTATCTTTACGGATAAAAGTTTTGGAGCAGACCGAACAGGTGAACTGCTTGTCTCTCGTGTGAAGCACCATGTGAAGCTTCAGGTGCTGTTTTAGGGTGAACTGTTTACTGCAGACTGAACAGCTGAAAGCCTTCTCCCCCGTATGGACCAAAACGTGCCTCCTCAGATTTTCCATTCGCCCAAACACCTTGTCACAGATGGGACACTGGTACACCGTGGTCTGTCCTCGCTCTTTACTTTCGTTTAACGCCTGGTTCAGTAAGAAGCTGAGCCGCTCCAGCGCAGCGCCGTCTCCCTCCTCCACCCGCGGAGCTGAACTGCTGCAAGGTCCCTCCACCATCCGGGTCCACTCCTCCTCGTTATCAGAGTCAGAGGGGTGTCCCATGAGTTTGTCCTCTGCTCCTCTCCACTCCTCTTCCTCTGCTCCTCTCCACGCCTCCTCCTCTCGTTCCCTCCTCTGCTGCTCCTCTGCTCTCCCCCTCTCCTCCGCATCCATCTCCTCCCGGTTCACCTCACTCGCTTTTTGGTGTCGAATAATAGTGTCCACAGAGTCCAGGTGAGTGACAATGTGAGATTTGAGGTTACTTTTCTGGATGAACCTCTTTTCACAGACTGGACAGCTGAAAGGTTTCTCTCCCGTGTGGAGCAGCATGTGTCGCTTCAGCTCCTGTTTCCTCCCGAGTTTTTTTTGACAAATGGGGCATTCGTGTTTGATTTTACCTTCGCCGTCACATTTTGTGCGGAGCTTCGTGACTCTGGACATGTCTGAGGACAGGCTGTGGACTTGGCTGTGGACCTGGTTGTGTTTGTCCGTTTCTTCGTCCGAGTTGTTGAGCTGTGTCGACCCCGCTGCCTCAGGCTCCCAGTCGTGGGTCCAGTCCTCGGGTTCTTCCAGTTCTTCCTGCTTTGGGGAATGTTGGAGCAGGTTCCTGGGGTCAGACAGGTCCAGACTGGGGCCGGCTCCCGTCCTCTCCGTCTTTATCTGGACGCCTGTAACAGAACGACAAACACTGACTTTCTTCTTTGCACCTTTCACATGTTTCATTTTTCAGGACTCCCTCTGTGACTCTAGAGCTGCACCTGTCCTGTCTCAGTGTCTCTAGAGCTGCACCTGTCCTGTCTCAGTGACTCTAGAGCTGCACCTGTCCTGTCTCAGTCTGGACACAGAGACGCCACATGAGCTGTACAAATACAGAAATAAACCTGAATCTTCACCAAAAACTGAACTTTCTCCAAGTGTTTAATGCACAAACATTAAACATTTAATGTTTGTGCATTAAACAATCTTGACGTGTTAAACCCGCCTTTACCCGCTTGAGCCCGCCTTAACCCGCCTTAACCCACTTTAACCCGCCTTAACCCACTTGAGCCCGCACACCCAGACACCGCGCCGCACTTACAAAACAAAGACAATTTAGTCGTAAAATGACGTTTATTTGTGTTAAACAAATGTCGGAGCATTGAGCCGTTTAAGAGTCACATCTCAAACTCGTCATAAACTTTGTTCAGGTGGAAATGTTTTTAAATGTGACATTTTCTCACGTGTTTGTCTTTAGTTTTAAACAAACACATCTGTAAATCATTATTTTACATTTTGTTCAATGTAAACAACCATTTTTATTTTAAACTGCTGAACAGGTCCAGTGTTTTCCTGTTCAAAACTACAGAACTAAAGTACACAGCAGTGGGCGGGGATAGGGGGTAGGTGAAAACAGACATTTTCTGAGCACTCAAGTCTCAGGACGATGCAGGACAGCACAGGGACACAGTTATGAAAAAGTTAATTTGACAAATGTACTGTTCAGTACCAGCTGCAGTTCACTGTGGGACTTTCTTTTTTTTATGGGTCTTTTTGTGCTTTTGGAAATAAAACGGCGACGAAAACGTCATGTTACAAACTGAACAGCTGAAAGTCACGTTCCTGCTGTGTACGATCATGTGACGCCGCAGGTTTTTCTTCAGACTGAACCTGACGTCACACTCTGAGCACCCGAAAGGTCTGTCTCCAGAGTGATTCTTTATGTGCCGCCCCAGATTATCTTTACGTTTAAACTTTTTGGGACAGACTGAACAGCTGTAGAGCTTCTCGTCTGTGTGGATCGACACATGAGACATGAGGTGCTGCTTCAGTCTGAAGGACTTCAGACAAACTGAACAGCTGAAGGACCTCTCTCCAGTGTGAGTTAAAGTGTGTCGTTCTAAATGGTCCAAACGTTGAAATGTTTTCTGACAATGAGCACATCCAAACTGGGCGTTTACGCCTCTTTTATGAGTGATGCTCGGACAGGCCCCTCCCCCCTCCAGACACCTCCACCTGCGTTTAGAGCATTTACTTTGAGCCGCTGCAGCAGAGTCACGTCTGAGGGCCTCTCGTGCGTCTCGGGGTGAGCTCATGGTGGTTTCTGAGGCTCCTCCTTGTTCACTCTCGCCTGGTTCTGCTCCTTCCCTCTCCTCTTCCCTCGCCTCTTCCCTCGCCTCTTCCCTCGCCTCTTCCCTCTCCTCTTCCCTCTCCTCTTCCCTCGCCTCTTCCCTCGCCTCTTCCCTCGCCTCTTCCCTCTCCTCTTTCCTCTCCTCTTCCCTCTCCTCTTCCCTCTCCTCTTCCCTCTCCTCTTCCCTCTCCTCTTCCCTCTCTTCTTCCCTCTCCTCTTCCCTCTCTTCTTCCCTCTCTTTCCTCTTTCCTCTCTTCTCTTCAGCTCTGTCTGGGTCTGAGAGTCTGTGAAAACGCTGCTTTCTTTTCTTTCTGTTGATGGAGCGTTTGTTCATTCTGTCGTTTCCGTGCGATGAGTCGATCGTGCTGATGCCGTTCGAGGTTTGGGTGACTGTGTTTTGGTCGAGCGTCGGAGTTTGGTGATTGGCTCCTCTCTGTCCCTCTGTCTCCATGTGAACAGGCTCCTCCTCCTCGTCAGAGTGGAGGTCTTCACTTTTCACAATAACAGATCTGACCTCAGGGCTCGTCTCCTCCTCTTTAACGTCCGACTGCTCCTCGTGGTTCTCCGTCTGTATCTGGACGTCTAAAACAAATTAAAGACGTTATTTTAAGGTTATGAACCTTAACCCCACGATCTCAGTCTGATTCTGTCACAAAACATTGGCTACTTGGTTAAATGTACTTTTTAAAAATCTTTCTCCCGTGTCCTAATGCTCATCTACGGATGTTTGAATAATCTAGTGATCTCTCCTGGGCCCTGTTCAAATCCTCCTTACAGTTAGCTGTACGAGTCTGTACGAGGCTCCGCCCACAAGCCGACATCACCCACGCTCCACACGACAATTCTCCATAAATATACAAAAACATGACACAAAACTGTGTTGTGATAGTGCTCTGAAGGGGGAGGGGCTTAGCACAGAGAGCAAAGAGAGGAGCGACTCAGAGCGACAGAAACTAAAGTGAAACGTGTTAATCTGTTGTTTTGGGTGAATAAAGCATTTTATAAAATGTAACACACTGATCTAAGTTCACTCCGCACACTCCGCACTAGTGGTTCTTGACGTGGGTTCGGTGAGTCAGTCTCGGGTTCGGCGCAGGTCAAGACACACACACACACTCATATGATTCGTGGACTGCGAGCGTCTCCAGACATTGTCCCATTTCAACCTCTGATGTGTCCATTGAAGAACCGCCCGACTTAAATGAGCCGTTTGAACGGCATAAAAACATAAAACGACATAAAAATGAAGAAAATGAACAGACTTTGTTGTGACAATGACATGAGTGGCCAAAGTGAAGCCCTGTGTTTCTGACCTGGTCTCAGTCTCAGACGTCACGCTGCAGTAAATATTCATTATTTCAGGGGTCGGCCCCCGCGGCTCCGGAGCCGTATGTGGCTCTTTCGTCCTTATACTGCGGCTCTGCGTGGCTTGGGAAAATAAATTTCAAGTATTTAATTGAAGTGTATTTTATTTGTGTTATTTTTTTTTATTGTAGTTTAAATTGGAAGATTATTGTGATCGGGAAATATTAAAATACAACATATTTACAATATATTTTCTTATTTTTCGTTGATCAAAATAAATGTCACACTCCAGGAACAATGTTAAAAACAAACACACACACAGACACACACCGACACACACACAGACACACACCGACACACACACAGACACACACAGACACACACACAGTCGTGTGTAAAGACACAGCCCTGGTTTTCAGACGCTGTGCACAGGGTCAGGAGCAGGAGGATCTTCTCTGATGTAACTGTCGCCCGTCCCTCCTGACGCACTAATAAACTCGTCTGTAGGTGAATAATGAAAATACTGAGAGGAAATGGCCACATAAATCTATTTGATGTTGTGACAAGTTTATTCTATCTGTGCTGGATCTGCTCTTGTCTCTGCGATGACGTTTCACGTAAAACACATCAGACACGACGCACAAAAGTAGAGCCAATGAAACAAAACAAAAGTCTGTGGAGAGATTTTTAACAAAGGAGAAACAGCCAACTGAGGAGCCAGAAGAGGAGACTACGACCTCCAAGAAAAAGGAAGTTAAATTTAAGAGACAACACCAGGAGTCCAACTTAAATCTGTCTCCACAGGTGAGTCTCACAGAGTCGGCTCTGTGGAACATGAGGGAAAAACAAATGAAGCGATGAAACCTTCAAATCTGCTTTGGCACATGGAGAATAAGCACCAGGATTAAAAGATAAGACTTTAGAGTTTTGGGTGTGGGTGTCTTTGTCTCTCGTCTCCTCGATGGCTCCACCTCATCCCAAAGACACTAGTGCAGTTCTCCCTCTGATGCAGCGAGTGGTGAGTTGTATTTTTTATGCACTTAACTTATTTTTTCCATATTTATCTGCCACATGTCGAAGGCTTATACATGAAAATAAAACTACATTATTCCGTTACATTATTATTATAATTATACACAGTGTTATCTTCATTTTAGAGTCAAAAAGTATTTGTGGCTCCGTGTTTTATTTTCCGTGAAAACTGGGTCCAAATGAGTCTTTGTGTGTTAAAGGTCACGACCCTGTAGGGTGATGGAAATGAGGTGATGGGTGTGTGTTAAAATGTTAAAAATAATAAAGAGCATAAATATAATAAGTACATTATTGAAATACATAAGGTTCAAAACTTAAATAATTTCAGTGTTCAGTATAAAAAAGGTCATGTCTTTGTTAAAATGTGTGTGTAATTTGTTGAGTTCATGCATTTTATTGGTTTTATTCTTTGAACACAGTGATGTTAATGCACGGTTCATTTTGTGCACCAGTAAAACACACATGTGTTGAATTTGGAAAAAAAAATATATATATATATATTTCAATAAACAAGGGTTTGGTGAATGTGCAAATGAAACTGGTGGGGTTCAGTGCCTCCAATTAAGAAACACATCTCTATAGAGTCTACACTATAGAGTCTACACTATAGAGTCTACACTATAGAGTCTACACTATAGAGTCTACATTATAGAGTCTATAGAGTCTATAGAGTCTACACTATAGAGTCTATAGAGTCTACACTATAGAGTCTATAGAGTCTACACTATAGAGTCTATAGAGTCTACACTATAGAGTCTATAGAGTCTACACTATAGAGTCTACACTATAGAGTCTATAGAGTCTACACTATAGAGTCTATAGAGTCTACACTATAGAGTCTACACTATAGACTCTATAGACTCTATAGTGTAGACTCTATAGTGTAGACTCTATAGTGTAGACTCTATAGACTCTATAGACTCTATAGATTCTATAGACTCTATAGACTCTGTGTACAGTTTAGGGCCTGTATTTTGCGCGTGTATTTTTCGTATTTTCTTGTATATTTCGCGTCTTTGTCGCGGTCGTGACGTCCACAAACAAACACTTTAGACACGAAACTCAAATCTGATCAACAAAAACTCAAACGCGTAAAAAGTCTGACCCTGTGTCCCGTGGAGCCGGAGCTGTGGACTGAGAGCCGAGTCCAGGAGCCGCTGTTTCCTCTGGTTCTCCTCTTTGGAGCGGCTCAGTTCCTCCTCATACTCCGCTATTGTTCTTTCAAACAGCGCAAAGATCTCGTCCGCAGCCGCAGTCAGCCGCTCTGTCACCTGCGCTCTCAGTCTGCGCCTCTTTTCACACATTTTACACACGGCACTTAGCTTTAGCTTTAGCGCGGAGCTAACGGGAGCTAACCGCGGACACGGGGCGTAAACCACGCCCACAAACACCGCCCACTGGGATGGCCCCGCCCACAAACACCGCCCACAGAGACTGAACACACAACATAAACACACAAAACACAACATAAACACACAAAACACAACATAAACACACAAAACACAACATAAACACACAAAACACAACATAAACACACAAAACACAACATAAACACACAAAACACAACATAAACACACAAAACACAACATAAACACACAAAACACAACATAAACACACAAAACACAACATAAACACACAAAACACAACATAAACACACAAAACACAACATAAACACACAAAACACAACATAAACACACAAAACACAACATAAACACACAAAACACAACATTTACACAAAACACAACATAAACACACAAAACACAACATAAACACACAAAACACAACATAAACACACAAAACACAACATAAACACACAAAACACAACATAAACACACAAAACACAACATAAACACACAAAACACAACATAAACACACAAAACACAACATTTACACATTTACACACAAAACACAACATTTACACATGAACACAACACAAAACATTTAAATACAAACACAGAGTAAACACAAAGGATTCAGAGTATTTAGAGTATTGAGAGTATTTAGAGTATTGAGAGTATTTAGAGTATTCAGAGTATTCAGAGTATTTTGTCGTGTTTTCAGGGCGAGTAGACATAAGTTGTACTCAGGTAAAAAAGTTACTTCAAAATAATATTACTCAAATAGAAGTACAAAGTAGTGGCCCAGAAGTACTCAAGTATTTAGGGAAACTACTTAAGTAAAAATAATTTGCAGTTAATGTGACTGAAGGACCAAACATGATCATGTACAGAAGTTTACTGCGTCCCCACGGCGTCCCCACAGTGTCCCACGGCGTCCCCACAGCGTCCCACGGCGTCCCCACAGCGTCCCACGGCGTCCCCACAGCGTCCCACGGCGTCCCCACATTAATATCAGTCAAACACACAAACTTTATTTAAGTAAAAGCTTCACACTTTTGTAATAATAAATAAAATGTGGTATTTTCAAACAGACACAAAAATGAGACAAACTGAATCATATTTAAGGAGCAGAGCAAGAAACAAACATTAACGACATGTGACCAAAACATTTACTCGAGTAAGAATACTGTTATTATTTTACTCAAGAAGGAGGAAAAGTTTGGCAAAGAATGTACTTGAGTATTTAAAGTTACTCGAGTACGACGCACCTGTGATGAAGTGTAACACAAATAAAACTTTATATAAATGACTCTTTGGAGGTGGAGACACATCCACCCGGTCGATATAACTGAAACGCTAAATGGGCGTCCCCCAGGGGTCAGTGTTAGGGCCCTTTAATTCAGCCTCTGTTAAATACTCAAAAAAACAAGACACCTGCAGATAAAAAACTCCACAGATAAAAACTCTTCTTTGTCTAAACATTCGCAAAACAAAAACTAAATTATTTTCCAAAACCAACACAAACAATTCATCCTCTGACATTTTTATTAAAAAGGAGACGATTGTTATGAATTTAAAAATCATGGAGTCACCTCAGACTCAAACCTAAATAAAAAAAACATATGAAGAACATGACAAACTTGAGACGTATTGTCCCCGGTCTCTTTAGTGGACGTCCTTTTCCCACTTGTCCTGTTGCTGGGGACAAACTGAGGAAACTGTTGTTGGACGTTTAGAGTCGAATAAACGACACAAAGATGTTTGATAAAAGCCTCAGATGCCCCGTCACCGTGGAGATCACAAACATCTGGGACAGTCGTGAAAAAGACTCGATTCAAAATGGCTCCAGTTTGAACTTTGTGACCTTTACTTCTACGATGTGGCGTCCACAGACTCCGTACGACCCCTGACCTTTGGATAACGGCTTTTTTTCAGTCAAGTCTGGACACGGTGGAACCTGCAGCCGACTCCATCACGTCACAATCTGCTCATTTTAACACGTGGAGCTTTGTGTCCAGAGTCAGATGTTTGTGTTTCAGGCTGTGGACGTGAACGAGCCCCGGGACAAACTCTGGAACAACACGTCAAACGGAAACATTTATGAAAAAAACATTAAATAAATAAAAGTAAACATGTTCTAATCATCGACAGAAACGAGCTACAAAACTTAAAATAGTTCACACATTTTTATTGTCGACTCAAAGCTGAACATGCAAATTTACATCAGACACAAAACAAACACTAAAGTTTAAAGACACAACATCCTCAGATAAATCAAGTCTCAATAACAAACAGAACATAACAAAAAAAACACATTTCAAATATGAACCGGACGACGTGGAATTTACAATCGATACCGATATTATCATTATTATTACTCCTTGTTACATCACACACCTGTGTGTGTCATGTTCTGAGCAGAGCCATCGTCTGAAACAACCACACACCAGGGGCGGAGCCAGGCAGGTTTGTGGGAGGAGCTAAAGGTGAACACATGTTAATTTAGAGCAAACTTTTTCCTCCAGTGAACGAACAAAATGACGACAGAGACACTCGTTTCACCAGGTACAAGAAACTGAGTAAATATTCGAGCCGTGACGAGCCGTAGATGGAACAGACACTGATGAAACATTAACCGCTTCATTTATTACGCCACAAAGTGCCTCAAATGTAGTGATCCCCTGTGATGGAATTCTGCTTTTATCGTCTCATTTTGAACTATGAAGTTTCCATTTGAACGTTTTTATTTGAGTTTGGACGTGTTATTAAAGTGGGGCCAAAACTTGGGGGGGCATTGGCGCTTCTAGGGGAGGCTAGTATCCCCTCAAGCCCCGCCCCCTCAAGCCCCGCCCCCCTGGCCTCACCCCTGCCACAAACTAAAGTTGTAATCACCTTTACAAATAAACTTTTTCACTTTTGTAAAAATAATCTCCATATATTAGGACGGGCCATGGATGGGCCGAGGGCGGGCCGAGGACACAGTTGCTCTCTGGACTTCCTTTGGTCCAGTCTCGTCCGTCATGATGTCACTGTATAAACTGTATTTTTGGGGCTCAGTATTTAAAAGTGTGAACAATTTCTTTGCAATAGTGAAGAGATTTTTGTTATTTTTGTGTCATAATTTGAGACTTGACCTGTAGAATAAATAACTTCTTTTGCTCTTAACTAGTTAAGCTCAGGCCTTTTATGAAGTCGTTTTATTAAAACTGGGTTCACTGGGATTCTCTTTGTGTCACTGCCATGAAGTCGTTTCAATATTATCGTTTATCGCTCCACTGAGAGTAAGAGAAACTCCCCGAGTTCAGATGAGCGTGACTGACAGGTGGATTAGCCAATCAGGAACAGGTGTGGTCTGAATATGAACAAATACAGCTGCTTATGAGGAAAAAAGAGTAAAATATCATAGGGCTGAAAAATCTGACGGATTTCTGTAGAATCAAAGTGGATCAAGAAATGTGACTTTGTTTGTAAATGACGACTGACCAATGAGCTGCTTCGTTTCACTGAAATAAACAAATCTGATTGGAAGGTCACGTTTGGCTCTGATTCGAGGTGCGACAGAGTGTGAGGCCAAACAGATATCCCTCTATACGAACACCACACGGAACATTAAAATACGCCGTTACCATGGAAATCCGCCATGTTTGTGGCAGCACTGCAGCACTCTGAGGTATATCAACCAAAACAACTTTAGAAAGTCAAAAGCACCGATAAACTGCTGCGTCAGCGCTGGTAAACACAACTATGTCTCTACAGGATCAGAGAACATTTGAGTCAGCGCTAAAGCTAGTGATTAGCATCTCACACGGTTTAACATCAGGCACAAAGACGTCGACACAACACCAAACCCCCGCGGCATCAATGAGACGGACACGCTCCAGCCCTGAAGAGGCAAACTGTGTTCAGTGGTGGAAGAAATACACAATTCTGTTACTTAAGTAAAAGTACAGATACTAGAGTAAAAGTATTAAAGTACCGGTTTGAAAATTTACTTAAAAAGTAAAAGTATTTCACACAGATTTTGAGTCTTATAAAGCTTCAAATGTGGTGATTTTGATAACGAACGTGTTAAAAATAAACACTCAGCACGTCTCAGACAATATTACTTTTCAGTTCTGTTGAAATAATGTAGTGGAGTAGAAAGCACAAATACAGCTCTAAAATTTAGTGAAGTAAAAGTAAAAGGATACACTGTAAAATGTGCTAAAGTACATGTATGTAAACTTTACTTAAGAACAGTACTTTACTACTTTTACTTGTTACGTTCCACCAGTGCCCGTGTTCATTCAAAACTAAGAAATCAAAGACACATTTTCAAAGCTAAACATCTGTGGGATATAAACTGTTCTTTTCTTATTCAGCCTTTTGTGCTGCGTGGACTTTGAGATGTCGATTCAAATTGGACTTCCTGCTGAACTTCATATCACACTCTGTACAGCTGAAAGGTTTCTCCCCCGTGTGCGTCCTCATGTGTTTCCGGACATACACTTTCTGACTGAAGGTTTTGCTGCAGACTGGACAGCTGTAAGGTTTCTCCCCGGTGTGGATGAGGATGTGTGAGCGGAGGGCGAAGGACGTGGTCACACACTTGGTGCAGATGGGGCAGGTGTAGAGCGTGGGTTTGGAGCTGCTCGCCTCCTCGCCGGGCTTTTTGCTCCAGCCGTGTAGCGCCATATGGGACATCAGAGTCTCTTTGTACGAGTAACTTTTGGCACAAACCGGGCACTGGAACGGCTTCTCTCCCGTGTGAACCACCGTGTGTCGTTTCAAACTGTGCCGATCCTTAAACTTCTTCTCACAAAAATAACATTCATGTTTTTTCAGTTTATGTTTTTTATCTTCGTTTGAGTCGTTTGGCGTCGTGTTACCGCCCTCTACTGACGCCACGTTGTCAGCGAAGTTAAACTGGGTGTACATATTTTTGTCCAAATCCTCTGCGTACGATTGGCTGTAGAGCTCTCCCTCCGGCTCCGCCCCCACCTCCATGTGCGGAGCTGAACTGCTGCATGGTTCAAAGTCATTTTCTTCATCATCATCATCATCACCCTCGCTCTCAGACAGTTCGTCCATTTCGCTTTTCCTGAGCTGAGGAGAATCTCGGCGCGCGTCGTTTCCGGTCCAAGCGGCCTCGTGTTGTTGGTTTTGCGTTTGAGGAGAGTCCTGACGTTCCTGGTCCAGACATGAGCTTTGTGTCTGGGGCTGGACACCTGTAAGAGTAGAGGACATACACCAGCCATATTATTTTAGGATAAAATCATAAACTGAACAAGTCGCTTTTTTGTTTTTTTTTAAATTACAAAACAACAACGTCCACAGTGAGAGAAATACCTGGTTTATTCACGTGGTACTGAAGGTTCATGTTACAGTTCATATTAAAACCATCTACTGTCTAGTTTCCATCTGATAATAAAACGCTAGAACACAACTTTTATAACAGTTTATGGCATTGAAAAAACATGAAAACAAAAAGATGAAACTAATATTCAAAACGAGTAACTAGCCCACACCAGTGTAGTGTTAAATCTTTTCTGCACAAAGCTTCAAAATACAAGTACATACATACAGGTGGCTAAAAATAAAGTCTTTGTTATGAAGCTTTTCTGGTAGAGCTTGTCTCCATGGAGATGATACTGCTTTTCATAATGTTCCACAGTATGGCATTTAATATATGTATGTCATAGCTATCGAACGGTATGTGTTTGTTTGTTTTTCATGACCAATACTGAAACTAGAGCCGATATTTTGGGTCAGTTTTGATCAGAGAGCGGTGTGGGCACATTAACGCAGGTTTATCTTCACGTTAAAGTGTTCGACTTAAGCTAAGGGCCTCTCCTTTCGCCAGGTGGACAACTGGAACAACATATCGGTCCATGACGGAGATTTAAAGCCGATAACAGATGTTCTAAAAAGAGCAGATATCGGTCTGACGCGTCGCTCTGTCTCGAGTGCGTTGCATATTATAATGATCTGATATTTTGTTCTTGGGGTCGACTTTTCTTTTGTTGTTCTTCTGTTTGTTGCGTCGCTAACGTAACCGCTTTTGTGTGACACGTGGTTGCTATGGCGACGAGGATGTGAATGTTTAATCGGTCAGTTTCTGGTCTGTTTTGGAGCGTGTTTAGAGTGAGTTGAGTCTGCTGTCGTTTGGCTCTTGTTGTGGCGCGACTTACGGCCGACAGTCGCCCCCGCGTTCACAAATTAAACATCTAGAAGAACTTCAGTCTTTCCTCAAACCACAACGCTACGATTTAAACAAACACTGGTTTTCTTCAGACGAGCTCGAAAAATATACAACCGTCCTATGTGCAGCTCACCTCTCCGCGGACATGACCTGTAACTTGGCTTGGTGTCGTCAACTGCTTATCGCCACAGAGACAGATAAAGCCATACTGTGGAATACTGCATGGAAAGTAAAAACGGAGACAAACAGAAAACCAGAAACGTCCCATAGTGGAGCTTTAACCAGAGGCTGAAGGTGTTTACTTATCGAGTCGTTGGAGTCTTAGTCGATTAATCGTGTTGTTTATTTCTGTGGGACGACAGCAGAAAGAGGAGAGAGTGACGGAGCTGAAGATCTGGGATTTTTGGTGTTTATCTGTAAAAAGTCAGATTAAACTCATGATTTAATCCGTCCTTATACAAACACGTTGCTTCCTAGTACTTTTTTCTGCATAAATAGTAGCTTTTGCATGCACTCCCCCTGCAGGTGTGGCCTGGTCAGTGCAGTTTGGGACACACACACAGATATGTTATAGTTTTGAGAGCTTTTGCCACGCCCCCTTTTTAGTCGACCGGCAGCGCATGTCGTTACTCGAGTACAGCCCTGTTATTTTTATATCTTCTGCCGTTTAATGAGTTTTTTATATTTCACAAAACAAACAGTGAAGATGATGTAACAAAAATCAGACCCAAATTTGGTCCAGTCCCTTCTCAAACTCAGAGGATTTTCTTCTTGGCGTGGTTTCTGTAGTGACGATACAGATTTGACTTTCGGTTAAATCTCCGGTTGCACTGGGAACAGGAAAAGGGCTTCTCTCCCGTGTGGATCAGGATGTGATACTGAAGATCCGATTTCCTCGCAAAGTCTCGTTTACAGAAGGGACAGCTGAAAGGTGAGCCCGGGAAAGATGCCAGCGTCCTGTGAGTCTGTGGGCGCGACTGAGGCGCGCGCCGTTTAAATGTGTCCTCCTCCCCTTTGGCCCTGCTCAACAGTTCCACCTCCTCCATGTGCAGGTCCATGTGTCTCTTTAAGCTCTGAGGGTCCACAAATGTCTCGTCGCAGATGCAGCACTCGTGTGAATCTGGGGCTGCGGTCTGTCCCTCGGGCTCCATGTTCTGGTCGTCGTCCTTGGAGTCCCGGGGCGGAGCGGAGGGACCGGCCACGAGGGTCCAGTCCTCGCTGGTTTCGGTCCCTTCAGATTCTCCACATTCACTTTTGACACCGAACAAACCCAACTCCGGCTCCAGCCTGACAGCTCCAGACGAGTCCGACAAACCTGAGCTCCCCTGATCCAAACATGTGTGAGGAGTCGGGGCATCTGCAACATAAGACAAGAAACCTTTATTTGTCCCACAGTGGGGAATTTTTAAATAAATGTACTTCTCAGAGTATTTTTCAGACCCTATACTTTTACTTCTACTTGAGTAATATGTCACACAGTGTAACTGCTCTAAAGCCGCCACACTACAGGATTTTTAAGCAACAAAAAAAACACAGACACGAGGAGAATCAGATGAGATTTTGAATCTTCTGATCCTCTGAGCGGGAGGACTGCAGCGAAGAGACCGCACACCACAAGCTGTTTCCTGTCTACAGAAAAACGTCTCTGACACGCTGAAGTGTTCCAAAGGTCAGAGCAGGGCATTTCTGGTTTAGATATGAGTCAAAACTTTTTATCTGTGAAATGTGGCGCGGTGGTTCAGATAAATGTTTTTAATGCACAGAAGGCTGGAGATAGAGTCTCTACAGGAAGTAGAGTCGCTACAGGAAGTCGCTATCGCTAATGTGCCGCAGCTTCAGCCTGATCCTCGCTGTGTGGATGTGAACACACACACACACATGAGGCTCTCACCTTTACTTTACAAAACACTTCAAACTGGATAATACTGGGTCATAACTGCAGGACAAACGCACATGTCCTCAGGGTGGGGCAGAGTTTACTCGAGTAAAAGTCCTGACTTGAGCTTTAAGACAAAATTAAATGATTTGAACATTTGTGTTTCTGGCTCCTTCAGATATGATTTAATTTGGATCATTTTTGTGTTTTTCACTTGTTTAATGTTTTGTTTTTCTAATCACCTTAACTTTAAAAAGTGGCACTATGTGGTGACGTTTCCATGGAGATGTTATCGTTCTACCCGGAATGTTCCACAGTATGGATCTTTACTTACAGGGATTTTAATTGCGCAAAATTTCTCAAAAAACATGCGTTCTTACTGCGAGTGGACACGCCTCTCCACAGATCTGACCTGTAACGTGGCCTTGAGGCATTACTCTTACTTTATTTACTCTGAGATGAGCCATTTCTTCAACCACTGCTCTGTACTTCAGTAATATTATTAAAGTTTTTAGCAGTACTTTTACTCAAGTTACACTTTTTTAAATATTCTGCTCTGCCCACGAGTCAAAAGTATCGAAAATCAGGCACTAATCGATACTAAAACTACTATTGAAACTAGATGCTCATTTGAACAGTCACAGTGACAAAAATGAGCCTTTCCTGAGTATCTTTAAAACGATGTCTCTGTCCCTCAGTCGTCCAGATCTGATCCGTAAACGCTTCAGTTCTGCTCCTGGTCAAACGGTTTGGACGAGGACGAGCAGAGAAACGTCTTCAGTCCAACGATTTGTCCAGGTACAGATTTAAACTTTGTCTTTTGTTGTTTTTATAATAATGTGTCTCTGTGGACCACAGTGAGCCTACTGGACTAAACCGGGACTAGACCAGGACTGGACCAGGACTAGACCAGGACTAGACCAGGACTAAACCGGGACTAGACCGGGACTAAACCAGGACTAGACCAGGACTAGACAAGGACTAGACAAGGACTAGACAAGGACTAGACAAGGGCTACACCGGGACTGAACCGGGACTAAACCAGGACTAAACTAGGACTAAACCAGGACCATGGACCACTATGAACCTCCTGGACACTGAGGGATTACTCGGATCTAAGACACTTTACAAAATAAAACAAAGTACAAACATTTACTGTGGAAAATCACAGTGTGTTGTTTTATCAGATCAGTCTTGAGGATCGAGCCTGATCCTTAGTGTCAAAATAGAGTTTGAAATGTTTGTAGTGTGAGTACACTGCTCCCTACAAACACTACTCCCTACAAACATATATAAAATAAACCCATTAGCATGTTTACATTAGACTAAACGTGCAATAGTGTCAAAATATGCTACATTTGATTAAAAACTGCTGGTTGAAAACGATATTTGGCAGCAAACAATGTAAATCTGGCTCATTTGTAAATCTGGCTCATTTGCACACTTGGCTCGTGTGGGTGTAAACGTGGCTCTTTGAGGGGGTTTGATCTGGGCCCAAACCCGGGGCCATGTCCCGGTTCCGTGCAGACCGGGCCTTTACCCGCGGCCCAACAGAACAACAACACCCCGGGATGTGTCTAACGTGGAGCCCACAGCACAGAGTCCCTGCCCCGGGAGCCCCCCTCTGGACCCTCTGGACCCTCTGGACCCTCTGGACCCCTCTGGACCCCTCTGGACCCCTCTGGACCCCTCTGGACCCTCTCTCTCCCTCTCTCCCTTTGGACCCACCTGGCGTCTGCGGCTCGGCTCTCGCGCCCTGAGCCGAGTCCAGGAGCCGCTGTTTCCTCTGGTTCTCCTCTTTGGAGCGGCTCAGTTCCTCCTCATACTCCGCTATTGTTCTTTCAAACAGCGCAAAGATCTCGTCCGCAGCCGCAGTCAGCCGCTCTGTCACCAGCGCGCGCAGATACTCGCTCTTTTTGGACATGTTCGGTTCGGTTCGGTGGCGTTAGCTTTAGCCTTTAGCCCGCGGAGCTAACCGAGGATTCAATGGAGGAGCCGCACGTGCCCGCCTCCGTCCTCACGCG
Organism: Periophthalmus magnuspinnatus; assembly: GCF_009829125.3. Classification (NCBI taxonomy): domain Eukaryota; kingdom Metazoa; phylum Chordata; class Actinopteri; order Gobiiformes; family Gobiidae; genus Periophthalmus; species Periophthalmus magnuspinnatus. The sequence goes on from NC_047129.1 coordinate 34,119,332, forward strand.
CACAGAGCCGCGTCATTGGCCCGCGCAGCTGTCAATCACGCCCACAAAGGACAGACAGCCAATCAAGAGCGAGGAGGGTCATTTCTATTGGCTGTTTCCAGTCCTCTGTAAAATACCGTATTAAAAGATCTTAATAACTCAATGTTTGTTTTCGTAATAAAAACAACAAAAAATAAAAATCAAACTCCATTAACTGAGCCCAAGAACATTTTTATATCATTTTATTTCATTTGACTTTTTTTTAGAAACGCCTACAGCTGTTGAGGATCTACAGAAGAGTCTTGGCAAACTGCTCACACAAAGGCAACACACGGGCCAGGAATCAAACCTGGAACTGCTCGTTATGAGGCGAGTGCTCGACCTGCTGCGCCACAGTCCATGGAAACAAACATGTGATAAACATATTTCAGACTTTTGTCATTACAGAAGTTTATTTTACACTGTCCTGACACAATGTACCTGCCTCAGTGTAATTACCCCAAACCAAACCAGGCGGCTCCAATGTGGAGCTTTAATACTGAGATTTGCTCTTGTGGCAATAACCTCTTTTACCAATGTCCATTTTAAATGTATTGGAACAATTTAACAACAGAATATTTTAAATGACCTTTGTGTAAAAACGACACATCAGACTGTGACGTCACAGCAAATTAAATTCACTGTTTCCACGGTGACGTGTAACACTTCAGCTGCTTTAGTTATTAGAAAAAAAAACATGTAAAAATGTCGGTTAAATATTTTGTGGAAATTTTTCAAAACCGATATGTGGACATATCCCCGATCCCCTGACCCCAGCATCATCTGTCCACTCTGACCTTTAACCTCTAACCTTTATGGAAATACATATGATTACATCATTATAATAATGCATCAGGTTTATACAGCGTCTGTCCTCAGACCCAGAGCACTTCACGCTGCATTCACTCCACACTCTGTGGTGGTAACACACTGCTGTAGTCACAGCTGCCCTGGGGCAGACCGAGAGAAGTGAGGCTGCCAATCTGCCCCATCGGCCCCTCCCACCACCACTCAGCACATTCACACAGACAGTGAAGTGCTCCTGGTGTCCCACCGTCTCCCATCAGAGTCCTGACCCGGGTCAGATTCTCCAGCAGCTTCAGCCTCGCGGTTTCACATAAACAAAAACCAAAAACATGAGGATTATTCAAATGTGACGACAAAACAAAACCCGACTAAGTATTTTTACTAAATCTGACCTCGAACAAACAATAATCCACAGTTAATATAAAACACTGGAAACTCTGATATGATCCTAAACGACCTCACTCAGAAACATTCACACGAGAACAGTCACACGAGAACAGCCACACACAGTCACACGAGAACAGTCGCACAGTCACACAAGAACAGTCACACGAGAACAGTCACACGAGAACAGTCACACGAGAACAGTCATACAAGAACAGTCACACGAGAACAGTCACACGAGAACAGTCACACGAGAACAGCCACACACAGTCACACGAGAACAGTCGCACAGTCACACAAGAACAGTCACACGAGAACAGTCACACGAGAACAGTCACACGAGAACAGCCACACACAGTCACACGAGAACAGTCGCACAGTCACACAAGAACAGTCATACAAGAACAGTCACACGAGAACAGTCACATGAGAACAGTCACACGAGAACAGTCACATGAGAACAGTCACACACAGTCACACAAGAACAGTCATACAAGAACAGTCACACGAGAACAGTCACATGAGAACAGTCACACGAGAACAGTCACATGAGAACAGTCACACGAGAACAGTCATACGAGAACAGTCACACAGTCACACGAGAACAGTCACACAGTCACACGAGAACAGTCACACAGTCACACGAGAACAGTCACACAGTCACACGAGAACAGTCACACAGTCACACGAGAACAGTCACACGAGAACAGTCACACTAGAACAGTCACACAGTCACACGAGAACAGTCCCACACAGTCACATGAGAACAGTCATACACAGTCACACAAGAACAGTCGCACACAATCATACACAGTCACATGAAAACACAGAGTCTCAGTCTTTGACAGAGTCTCACAGAGTGTCAGTTTCAAAGTTCATGTTATTTCTGCTTAAAAAAACGTGTTAAAACATTTCCAGAGTCACGTGAGAACAGTCGCACACGCTCATTTCGGAGCGTGGGTTTTCGCGTGTCGTTTTAAGTTGGATTTCCGGTTAAACCTCATGTTGCACTGTAAACACAGGAAGGGCTTTTCTCCCGTGTGCGTGACCATGTGCGACTGCAGAGAGAAGGGCCGTGTGAAGCAGCGCGCGCAGACTGGACAGCTGAAAGGTGCGTTCTGACTAGCTGCAGGGTCCTGAGGCGCGGGAGCCGTACGAGGAGAGCCGCCGCGTTTGACTCTCGGTTCGGTCTTTGAGCGGCTGTGGAGGCTCATGTGCTGTCGTAGAGTCTCCTTCTGGGAGAAACAGCGTCCGCAGACTGGACAGCTGAAAGGTTTCTCTCCTGTGTGCACCGCGATGTGCCTCTTCAGATTATGTTTGTCTCGGAATTTCTTTTCACAAAAATGACACTGGTGTTTTATCACTTCTTCTTCTACGGCGCAGAAGTCGCTGGAGGTTGCGGTCGGGCTCTTGTTCGCTGAAAAGTCTCCGAATTTAAATGGCGGGAACAGCCCAGTGGCGCCCTCTGTCTGCACCTGGCCGTAGTGGTTTCCGTCAGGTTGTGGTTGAGCGGAGCTGTTGGCCTGAGCCGCCCACTCGTCCACCTCCTCCTCACTTTGCTCTTCGGATTCGTTTTTTACAGGACAGTTAAAGTCTTCGCTCAAGATCTCAGAATAATATTTCATTTGAGGTGAAAAGTTTCCCATTTCCAAATACGTCTGCACCTGAGCATCTGCAAGAGAACGAGACGACACGACAAACTGAGCAGAACAGCAACAATAAACATAAAAGCAGTTATATTTACGCTTCTCTAGAACCTTAAAACTGCTTAAAAATTCCCTACATGATTCATCAGAGTCTTGCCCAAGGACACAACAACAACGTGCACAGGCCAGAGCTGGAAAAGAACCACAAACTGGTCTGTGTGTGTCCGGTCTGTGTGTGTGTGTCTGTGTGTGTCTGGTCTGTGTGTGTCTGTTCTGTGTGTGTGTCTGGTCTCTGTGTGTGTCTGTGTGTGTCTGTGTGTGTCCGGTCTGTGTGTGTCCGGTCTGTGTGTGTGTCTGGTCTGTGTGTGTGTCTGGTCTGTGTGTGTGTCTGTGTGTCAGAGTAACTTAAGTGTAAGTTGTTATTTCACATGTTTCTTTCTCTGGTGTTTGACACAGGCCTCTGTCTGAGGTGTAACATGAGACTCGAGCTTTGCACAGTAAATCGTTAAGAGCGCCACCTGCTGATGGCCCCAGGTTCACACAACAAAACGCAAATGCGCGTAAATGCGTAAAATAAACTGCCCCAAACGGCCTCACCCTGTGTCCTGTGGAGCCGGAGCTGTGGGCTGAGAGCCGAGTCCAGGAGCCGCTGTTTCCTCTGGTTCTCCTCTTTGGAGCGGCTCAGTTCCTCCTCATACTCCGCTATTGTTCTTTCAAACAGCGCAAAGATCTCGTCCGCAGCCGCAGTCAGCCGCTCGTTCACTTGCGCTCTCAGGGCGCGTGTTTTCTCAGACATGTTTCCTCTTTAGCTTCAGCTGTTTCAGCCTCTTGGCTCCTGTGGCTCTTGTAGCTCTTTTAGCTCTAAGGAGCTAACCAAACGGAGGGAAAATAAATATTGGCCCTTCCTGTTGGTATTTCTCCAAATGTGACTGTACCGCCCCCTGCTGGATCAGACTGAGGAGCATTTAAATAAAACTCAAGAATCAAACAAATTACAATATTTATTTCGTTCAGTTTGATTCGATTAATCACATTCAAAATATACAACAATTATTTTAAATCCTTAATAATAATAATAATAATAATAATAATAATAATTACTATTATTATTATTAATTATTATTATTATTATTATTATTATTATTATTATTATTATACTTTAGATTTATAAAGTCCTCGTCCAGAGCACACTGCAGTACTCCAGAGTGTAAATATACAACATACACACATATACACATGTACATATACACACATGTACACACACATGTACATATACACACATGTACACACACATGTACATACACACACATGTACATACACACACATGTACATACACACACATGTACATACACACACATGTACATACACACACATGTACACCCACATGTACATACACACACATGTACACACACATGTACATACACATGTACATATACACACATGTACATACACACACATGTACATATACACACATGTACATACACACACATGTACATATACACACATGTACATACACACACATGTACATACACACACATGTACATATACACACATGTACACACACATGTACACACACATGTACATACACACACATGTACACACACATGTACACACACATGTACATACACACACATGTACATACACACAGGTACATACACACACATGTACACACACATGTACACACACATGTACATACACACACATGTACACACACATGTACACACACATGTACATACACACACATGTACATACACACAGGTACATACACACACATGTACATACACACACATGTACACACATGTACATATAATCCTTCATACAGTCTATGCTCCTCCTCAGTGGTACTATTGTAGATACAGCTGCCCCGGGGCAGACTGGCAGAAGTGAGGCTGCCACTCTGAGCCATCAGCCCCTCCCACACTCACCACATTCAGACAAAGAGTTGAGTTCATTAAAAAAAACACTGGAATGTTCCTGTGAATTATGTGAAATCTGAAAGAAACAACAGACTCATGGATCCAGGTTAAAAACATCAGCCTGTCACAATAATCAGTCAGTCCATTTACCTTTTCAACACACGACAGATGGACCATGTAGAACATGCTCCTTTTTTAGTAATAAATATCACTGAGGTCTTATGTTCGTTCTGATAAAGCTCAAAATCAAACTAAAACAGAAAAGCTCAAAATTTGTCATTTCGATACTAGTTTTCGTATCAATTAGAGATTAGAGGTTTACGATCCTTCTGACATCCCTCGTCTGCAGACAGAACGTTTGATCACGTTTCCAGACTTTTGTGGCTCTTCTTTGAGTGACTCATCAGCGCCTTCTTCTGGACAAACTGTGCATCACATTCAGGACATTTAAATGGAAAAAGGCCGGTGTGAACGCTCATGTGACCAACCGCGTTTCGCCTTTGACAAAACCGAGCACCGCATTCTGAACAGCTGAATGGTTTCACGCCTGTGTGCCTGTGCGCTCGGTGCGACTTGTATCTGTCCAAGTGTTTGAATGTTTTTCCACAGAGTCCACAGTGAAACGGCTTCTCTCCCACGTGCTCTTTCAGGCGTTCAGTTACAACATGCTTTTGTGAGTCAAAGTGAGTCGACATGTGTATTCTTAACGTGGCCTTTTGTGTAAATGTTTTCTCACAAACTGAACAGCTGAATGGCTTCCCTCTTGTGTCCTCCACTGTTTGTTTTGGCACTGGGCATTCAGTCTCTCTGTGTGTCTCTAAGTGTCTCCTCTCCCCTGTCCCGTGCGGAGGTGTGGACAGTTGGACCGCTCGCTCCCACTCTTCATCATCGTCAGTCTGGTCCTCGTCTTGGCTCATGGTGCAGACGGAGGCCTGTGGCGGCGGCGTCTCTGGTTTGATGCTCAGCTCGTCCACTTCCTGTTTGATTTGAAGCATCTCGCTGCTTTCGGGGCCCGTGGTCCCAGACGCCTCATCGTCTGCGCTCTGAGGATGGACACCTGCAGGACACAGGGAGAATAATCGTTTTTTTATATGCAATTGCTACTTTGCAGCTGATGTCATCAACATTCCCTGTTTAACTGGAGGCACTGCTCTGTCTAAGGCTCTGTTAGATTTTAATCTGGGTTTTGTTTTAACACAATCTGAACTAAAACAGATGAGCTGATTTGAGCTGTTAAACACGTCCCTCTCAAATAACATTACAGTCACAGTCAGCATTAGCGTTAGCATTAGCGTTAGCATTAGCCTTAGCATTAGAGTTAGCATTAGCCAACAGTTTTTAAGTTAGTCACTGTCACCTTTTTGTGTAAATTCACCCCCCAAATAGAGCCATGAACGCTCGGGCTGATCACAGACCGGGTTTGGGGGTTACCACAGATACGAGTGGACACGGCAACAGTAGAGGTGGAGAACATGGTCCACTCAGAGTCCATGTCCCCAGCCTCCCCTGGGATCAGGGAGAAGCTCCCTGGAGGTGTGAGTTGAAGACCCCTCTGACAGAGGGGTCTGTGAGACGTTCCCACAAACCCTCATGATGCACTGGGGCCTGTCAGGTCCCTCCTCCGCCAGTGGATCCAACTCACCACCAGGTGGTGCTCTACAGCTCTGCCCCTCTCTTCACACGACTGTCCACGACACGCGGCCGGAGATCAGATGACACGACAACAAAGTCGATCATCGACCTCTGACCTGAGGTGTCCTGGTGCCTCGTGCACTGATGGACCTTGTGCTGAAACATGGTGTTTGTTTTGGACAAACTGTGACTCACACAGAAGAACAACAACAAAACAACAACAGAACAACAACAAAACAACAACAGAACACCACTCGGGTTCAGATCAGGGAGGCCGTTCTTCCTGATCATGTCCCTCCAAGTGTCACTGTCGTTACCCACATGGGCGTTGAAGTCCCCCAGGAGAACAACAGAGTCCCCGGTGCTGTGTTGTGTCAAAGGGCTGGGACAACAGTGAGAGACCCTCTCGTTCACTGAGATGAACTCCAACACACGGCGGCTGAGCTGTGGGACAATGAGCCCACACCAGCTCGCCGCTCCCCCCGGGCAACGCCAGAGAAATGGAGAGTCCAGCCCCTCTGGAGGAGTTGGGTTCCAGAGCCCAGCCTGTGTGTGGAGGTGAGGCCGACTATATCAACCTCAGCACAAGCTCAGGCTCCTCCCCCCTGCGAGGTGACACTCCATGTCCCCAGAGTCTCCATGTCCGGAGATCCGGTCGTCGAGGTCCCCGCCTTCGACTGCTGTCCAGATCTCACTGCACCCGCCCCTTACAGATCAACCGCAGGTGGTGGGTCCAGGTGAGGACGGCCCACGTCGCTCCTTCGGGCCCGGCCGACGTGTTTAACAGCACAGATCACTCACCTGTTTAGTTCAGATAAGTCAGGTCTTTATGGTCAGATTGTGTTAAAACAAAACTCAGATTAAAGTCTAATAGAGCCTCAGACAGAGCAGTGCCTACAGTTAGCATCACACCCCATAGAACATTGATGACATCAGCTGCACAGTGTCAATATGAGGATTGTGCAAAATAATCTGTGTTAAAAGATTCTTTCCACTGTAAATGTGTTTGGTCCTGACCCCGAGGATCATGTTTGAACATTTAAAGATTTAAGTTTTACAGATTTAAGTTTTAAAGATTTAAGTTTTACAGATTTAAGTTTTATAGTTTTAAGTTTTATAGATTTAAGTTTTATAGATTTAAGTTTTACAGATTTAAGTTTTACAGATTTAAGTTTTACAGATTTAAGTTTTATAGATTTAAGTTTTACAGATTAATAACTGTTCCTCCTGAGGCTCTGATATTTAAATGTTTTTGTTTTGGCTCAGGAGGAATAAAGCGCCTCATGCTGCGGGGGAAACATAGACCTGATCCGTAAAAGGTTCAGTAAAAACACTCAGAGCTGAAGCTTCAGGAGAATAAAACACTTTATCCTCTGTGTTTCAGCTGAAGCACAAACCTGAAGCGCTGAGAGCCGAGTCCAGGAGCCGCTGTTTCCTCTGGTTCTCCTCTTTGGAGCGGCTCAGTTCCTCCTCATACTCCGCTATTGTTCTTTCAAACAGCGCAAAGATCTCGTCCGCAGCCGCAGTCAGCCGCTCTGTCACCTGCGCTCTCAGTCTGCGCCTCTTTTCACACATTTCGCTGTTTTTAGCTTTAGCTTTAGCTTTAGCTTTAGCTTAGCATGTGGCTAAAAACAAAAACACGTCCCAGATTTTTCTCTGTGTTTTGTCTCGTCGAGTCTGAACAGCTGAAAGGCCTGCGCCCCCTGTCGGCCTGGAGTCTGAAGTGTTCACTGTGTTTAAAGGTTTAACTATTAAAATGAAAAATAAAACATGTAAAACAGAAACATGACACAGAAACTGAATCATGAAAATGAATATTCACTTTACACTTTGGTCCCGTCAGAATCAAGTACTCCACTGTGATACTCGAGTAAAAGTACAGAGGTAAAAACAAATACTCAAGTAAAAGTACAGAGGTAAAAACAAATACTCAAGTAAAAGTACCACGTGAAACAATCTCCTTTAGTAAAAGTATTTAAATACTTGTTTATAAATGCACTTTAAGAGTAAAAAGTAAAAGTATCTCACATTTGTTAAAGTGTAAATGTAGAGATTCATTCAGGATTATTCACATTTTGGCCACAGTAACAACAACAAATCAGTTTATTTTTTCTTCTTAATTTTGTATTTTTGTTTTGGTCAAAGCTGAAGCTTTAACTCTTAAACTTTCCCCAGGATGAGCGTGATCAAATAACCCCTAAAATCATATGAAAAGTACTTTTACTTTTCAGTCCTGTTCAACACTTTGAGCTCCTCAGGTTCATATTTTAATATAAAACAAAAACTAAACGTCTCCATGATGTGATGTTTGTTTTAATAAAGTGAAAGAGACTGGATCAGTTTACTCTTTTTACTGTATTTGAGTAGTACTTTCAGTAACAGCACATGTACTCGAGTACAGTTTTCACTCCAAACACTTGTACAGAGTTTCTTCTTGAACTTGTTTGGATTTATGTTTTAACATTTGAAACATTTAATACGTTTGAGTCACTTAAAGAGTGAATATTAAACTTGTGTGAAGTTTTAACTCTAACATCATCAGACCAACATTTTTCCTTTTATTGTTTTGAAAATGTTACATTCGCCCAAAACAACTGAACATGTTTCACTTTTGTTTTTGATGCTCTGAGTCTCTCCTCTCTTTGCTCTCTGTGCTAAGCCCCTCCCCCTTCAGAGCACTATCACAACACAATCAGCTGCATCACACTAATGCAAATACTGCACATCACACCAGGTTTGTGAAGTCGTAGTGCACAGTTTTGTATCATGTTTTTGTATATTTATGGAGAATTGTCGTGTGGGAGCGTGGGTGATGTAGACTTGTGGGCGGAGCCTCGTACAGATTTGTACAGCTAACAGTAAGGAGGGTTTGAATAGAGCCTAGGAGAGATCGCTAGATTACTCAAACATACATGGGTGACATTTAAAACCTCTTCAGACGTGTTTTTGATGAGGAAACACTGTTAGAAAATGGGAGAAAGATTTTAAAAAGTACATTTTGCACAGTCCTCCCTCTTTAAAGTGCCGTATCTCAGTTGTTTCTCAGGACAGTGAACAGTCGACAGGAACAACTGTATTTGGTAGTTTAAAAACAGTCTATGGGTTTTCTTTAGCGTGGATTTTTAAGTGATATTTCAGGTTACTTTGGTATCTGAACTCTGCGTGACATTCTGAACAGCTGAAAGGTCTCTCCCCTGTGTGAATCCTCATGTGATCTTTGAGGTAATCCTTCTGCCTGAAGCCTTTGTGACAGACTGTACAGCTGAATGGTTTGTCCGTGCTGTGAGTCCGTACGTGCTCATTGAGTTTTCCGTTTCGTGAAAATCCTCGGTTACAAACTGGACAGCTGTAAGGTTTCTCCCCTGTGTGTGTTCTGATGTGCTCCGTAAGACGATGCTTTTGGGTGAATTTGGCGCCACACTCTGGACAGCTGAAAGGTTTCTCGTCTGTATGAATCCTCATATGAACTTTGAGGTTAAATTTGAGGGTGAAAGTTTTGTTACAGACCGAACAGCTGTAAGGTTTCTCTCCAGAGTGAACTCTTGTGTGTCTCAGTAAATCCTGTTTGGTTCTGCATTTCTTTCTACAGAAGGGGCATTCCTTTGGGTTAGTTTCACATTCAGTTGGACTTGTGTCTCGTCTCTGTCCTTGGTCGTAGTGTTCTCTGTGGTCAGCCTCTGTCTCCATGTGTGCAGTTGAAGTGCTGGCTGGAGGCTCTTCATCACAGTCAGTGTCTGAAGAGTTGTGAGTTTGTAGGTGAGTGTGTGAGTGGACCTGTCCATGTGTGTGTGCTGTGCTGATGTGTGCTCGTGCTCCTCCACAGAGCTCTCCCTGTGCTTCCTCTCTGGGCTCAGTTTGTCCTTGTTGAAGCAGTGAGGACTGTTCTTCACTCTTCACACACACAACAGTGAACTCTGGGAGCGCCTCTTGTTCCTGTTTGAGGCTCTGTTCCTCTGCTTCCTCTTTAATCTGTGGAGTCTCTGGGGTTTCCTCCTTCACTCTGGGCTCAGGGCTGGACCGGTCCATCTGAACACCTGCAGGAGACAATAGAAAGATCACACATTAGAGCCGAGCTTCTGTGCAGCTCAGACAGTGGGAGGAATAATTCACAAAGAGCTGGACCAGAGGAAAACACATGATGTGACGATGAACAGGGCGTCAGTTTGTGACTGGACAGAGTCACGTCTGGACTGTGATTATTTATCTTCACAAAAACAGATGAAACTTTCTCTACATTGAGTCAAACTGACACTGAGCAGGAGCAGTTTTACTCTGTGCTTTTCCAGACGCTCAAACTCACTTTACAATTCCAAGTTCTTCTTTCACTCCACACTCTGTGGTGGGGCACGGCTGTAGCCACAGCTGCCCTGGGTCAGACCCTGCACCTCTGACTCCTCCACCAGCCACAGGACATCAGCTCATTTATCCTGGACACTGTGGGTGAAGTGCCTCAGAACACAATGGTGGCGTTTGCCTCTGGCGCCCCCTGTAGCGTCTCAGTCCTGACCAGGACGTGTTTTACGTCTGAGATGACGTCAGGCTCAGACAAAAAGGTTTGGTCAAAAATCTTAATCCACATAAAACGTGATTAAATGTGGAGAAAAACAGTTTCATTTATGTTTTTGATGATTTATCATTTTCAGATTAAACTCCTTTTTCATCCTTTTGTATCTTCTTCACTTTGAAATATTTGTGTCCACACTGAAATATACAGTGTTAAACTCGACCCGATTAAATAAAAGAAAAAAACTTGAAAAATGTGTTTTTAAAATAATGTTTCTCAAACATAATTATTATAAACTTTAACATTTACTGCAGAAACACAACAGCTCAGATCTGTCGTTTCCTCGTCTCACACAGCTCTGGAGTTGTGTTTTGTTTCATTCTCACATGTTTAACACACAAACCTGCAGATTTAGGCTGAGTTCTTCTCTCAAACTGAAAACACTCTGTTCCACCTTGTGATGTCATCATGTGGTGATACAGGAAGTGCTCCACTGTGTTTTTAAACTCCACCTTCACTAGAATCATTTGGATCATTTCAGTCCTGGAGTTGTCTCTTATCTCGACTGAACTAAAGGTAAAAGGAGGAGTTCACATGAAAACTACCACTTGATGACATCATTTAGGACGTACAAACCTGTGTCCGTCTCACTGTGTCCGTCTGTGTCCGTCGCTTTGTAAAAATAACACTTCATAAAAAGCCCACCACAGCAGCAGGTCAAAGGTCAAACGTCTCACAGACAGAAGACGTCTGCAGCCTCAGGACTCAGAGAGAGAAAGGAACAGGAGACCTGTCCACAGACTGAGACAGAGACACAGCTGGACATGTCTCTGCAGGTTTAGAGTCAGATGAGACAAAGAGGCGGGACACACAACGGTCCCTGTCATTAACACACCACCCTGTCTCCTCCTGTGTCCTGTCTCTTGTCTCCTCCTGTGTCCTCTCTCCTCCTGTGTCCTGTCTCCTCCTGTGTCCTGTCTCTTGTCTCCTCCTGTGTCCTCTCTCCTCCTGTGTCCTGTCTCCTCCTGTGTCCTGTCTCTTGTCTCCTCCTGTGTCCTCTCTCCTCCTGTGTCCTGTCTCCTCCTGTGTCCTGTCTCTTGTCTCCTCCTGTCTCCTCCTGTCTCTTGTCTCCTCCTGTCTCCTCCTGTGTCCTGTCTCCTCCTGTGTCCTGTCTCTTGTCTCCTCCTGTCTCCTCCTGTGTCCTGTCTCCTCCTGTGTCCTGTCTCTTGTCTCGTCCTGTCTCCTCCTGTCTTCTCCTGTCTCCTCCTGTTTCTTGTCTCGTCCTGTCTCCTCCTGTGTCCTGTCTCCTCCTGTGTCCTGTCTCCTCCTGTCTCCTCCTGTCTCTTGTCTCCTCCTGTCTCTTGTCTCCTCCTGTCTCTTGTCTCCTCCTGTCTCTTGTCTCCTCCTGTCTCTTGTCTCCTCCTGTCTCTTGTCTCCTCCTGTCTCTTGTCTCACACTGAAGCCTGAGGCGCACGCACAGACGCACTGACGCACGTAAACCCACGTCTCTCACACCTGGAGACACTGACGCCTGGAGCGCGCGCACACAGAGACAGACGTAAAAGCGCGTGAGGGTGACGCACGTACCCGGCTCCTCTTTGAGCTCCGGCTCCTCTTCGCTCTTCGGCTCCTCGTTCACGTTCACTGGTCTCTGTCTTTGTGCCTCTGCGCCGCGCACCGGAGACACCGGAGACACCGCAGAGTCCCGCAGCCCCGAGTCACGTGCTCATGGTCACGTGGAAATGCTCCGCGCGCTTCCGCCGTGACGCAGCTCCACAGCGCCCCCTCCAGACGGCGCGGGGGCGACGGGTCAGATGCTCCAGGACCAAATGATCCAGAGCAGTCCCCTCAGAATGCTAGACTGGGGCACTACAGTGTCTAAAGGCTCAGGAGGAGGAGTCAGTGGCTCCTGTGTGGCTCAGGTTAAAGAGACGTTTATTTTTCTGCTTTATTCTGTGTTTTTATTTTAACCTGCACCACAGAACGGCCATTTACACCTGGAACACACCGGGATTTAGATCAATGAAGGAGTGAAAAGACGACATCATCATCATCATCCTCATCTTCATCATCGTCTTTCTTGACTTGTGTCTGAATCCGAGTTGTTGTTTCATTTTAAGGCCTTTCTGTATTTCTGTTTTTGTTTTTCTGTTTTTCTGTGTTTTCTCTACATAAAAGTGACTAAATCCTCGACTCGACTGTTGGACGAGTCTTTGGTCAAAAACAGAGACACTGGGACTGTGTCCAATCAGTGGTTTTGTCTGAACCTGTTGGGACTCGGGGTTTAAATGTGGGACTGTCCCGGGTCAGTGGGGACGTTTAGTCACGAGCAGACGACTATAAAAGTAATCTGTCGTATTTTGAAAATCACGATCAGTCGATCGACGAAACAGACTCCAACAAAAGTAAAGAGCTTTTATTTCAAAGACAGAGGCACATCCAGAACTTTCCACAAAAAAATAAACATTCTTTTGGCTTAAATGGGTTTAAATAAACATCAGTGTAAAATAAAACTAAATAAAAATAAAACTAAATCCCCACTGTCCTCCAGTCCCAACACTTCCCACTTGAGTTGAGTTCATTCCCGTTTTTCCGAGTTGGAGGCGGGATCTTCTGTGTTTCCCAGATCACATGAAGCGTCTGTTTGGATTAGTTTTCTCACAAACTGTTCAGCTGAAAGGTCTCTCTCCAATGTGGCATCTCTTTAGTTTAGTTCAGAAACTTGAGTTTAGTTTAGTTTATTTGAAGGGACAGTGTGAAAAAAAACATTAAAGATGCTTTGCACCAGATTAGAGCCGAAGCGGATTTCCGTCTGTCGTGAACAGGTGAAAAATACAATATAAAATATAAGAAATATAACACAGGAACAATATACAAATAAATATAAGTTAAAAGTGCAATGTGTGATGTAATATAATGTTATGTAATGTAGTGACACTATAGGTTGGTAATCTGGGGACCATCAGGTGACACCCACGAGGGTAACACCTGATGGTAAAATCCCCGTCTGGTCTTGTTAGTGTGAGCAGGTTTGATGCTCCAGAATCCAATTTTTGACGGCCCTTGAGAAGCTGTAAAAATCAGTCCTGTTCTTTAGATTGTCTGAAGCCCATTCCATTCCTTTGTGGCTTTTATTGGGTCAGAAGGATTAATAAAAGTGAACCAAGAGTGAGGCGGTTTGTGGGAGTCTTAAAACCTTTCAGTCAGGTGCCTCTCCTCCTACACACCTGTCGTCCGTCAGGTGCACAGAGTCTTCACAGATTAAAATGTTCCTGGGTTTGTCCTCCCTCTTTGACAGCGGCTCATGTGTCAGACGGTGATAAAAGTCGCACATCCTGAGGCGTCGTGTGTCGTTTCATGTGCGCTTTAAGTTTATACAACCGGCCAATGACTTTCCCACAGACTGAACAGCTGTAAGGCATCTCCCTGGAGTGAGGCCTCCCGCGTCTGTCTGAAGAACGTTTGGGGTTTTTTATTCTCTTACGTGCTGAACAGCTGTAAGGTCTTTCTTCTATGTGCGTTTTCATGTGTCTTTTGAGATCACACTTCTTCATAAAGTTTCTCTCACAGATTAAACAGCTCAGCCCTGTGTGAGCTTTAACGTGAACATTCAGATAGTCACGCCGGGCGAAGGTTGTCTTACAAACTGAACAGCCGTAAGGTCTCTCCCCTGTGTGTGTCAGCATATGTCCATTGAGTTTACTCCTTTCAGCAAATGCTTTGTGGCACACTGTACAGCTGTAAGGTTTTTCTCCTGTGTGAACCATCATGTGCTTGTTCAAACCTGAACTGCTCCGAAATGCTTTCTCACACGTTGAACAGCTGTAAGGTTTTTCTCCTGTGTGGGTTATTTTATGTTTCCTGAGGGCAGACTTCTCTTTGAACATTTTCTGACAAACTGAACAGCTGTAGGGTTTTTCTCCTGTGTGGGTCCTTATATGTCTTTTAAGGGTAGAGTTGTCTATAAATATTTTTTCACAGTACGAGCAGCTGTAAGGCCTCTCTCCAGAGTGAGTTCTCATGTGCACATTGAGATTACCTTTGAGACTAAATGCTTTCTTGCAAACTGAACAGCTGTAAGGTTTCTCGCCTGTGTGAACTCTAATGTGCCTTTTCAATTGCCGTTTAGTCGACAGCCTCTTCTTACAAACAGCACACTCATGTTTCTTCTCTCCTCCTCGTTGCAGATCACTAATAATGTTTGGAGCTTTGTTTTTTGCGCTCTGTTCCTCTGCTTCCTCTTTAATCTGTGGAGTCTCTGGGGTTTCCTCCTTCACACTGGGCTCAGGGCTGGACCGGTCCATCTGAACACCTGCAGGAGAGGAGAGTTAACACAAAGACTGGTCTCATATGTTTGCAGATAAGTTTCACAAATGATATTTTCCAAACTGTAAAAATTATTTTAAATATATTTTTGTTTTTATGCTGAATGGATAAACACAGCACTAGAGGTCCACGGTTCAGTTCCCATGTTCTGTTGTTATATCCTTCGGCAAATCACTTCACTCACGTTTCCTGGTATGAAAGTGACGAGGGGCTGATCAAAGCATCAAAGTTTAAAGCATCACTTGAATATTACAAACAAGACGATTTTCACTTTGATGGAACAAGATTGTATCCTGTATCACAAAACTGACCGTGTGAGGTTTAATCCATGTTCTTCCTCCTCAAAAACAGACCTGGAGTTGTGTTTTGTTTCATTCACACGTGTTTGAGTCACACTGTTTTCTGTTTGAGAGAAGAACTCAACCTAAATCTGCAGGGTTTGTGTTAAACATCGTTTCCCTCCTGTTTTCCTCCCGTTTCCTCCTGTTTTCCCTCCCGGTTTTCCTCCTTTTTCCCCCTGTTTCCTTCTGTTTTCCACCTATTTCCTCCTGTTTTCCTCCTTTTCCCCCTGTTTCCTCTCGTTTCCTTCTGTTTTCCTCTTGTTTCCTCCTTTTCCCCCGTTTCCTCCTGTTTCCTTCTGTTTTCCTCCTGTTTCCTCCTTTTTCCTCCTGTTTTCCTCTTCTTTCCTCCTGTTTCCCTCTGTTTCCTTCTGTTTTCCTCCTGTTTCCTCCTTTTTCCCCTCTGTTTCCTCCTGTTTCCCTCCTGTTTCCTCCTTTTTCCCCTCTGTTTCCTCCTATTTTCTCCTGTTTCCTTCTGTTTTCCTCCTGTTTCCTCCTTTTTTCCCCCTGTTTCCTTCTGTTTTCCTCTTGTTTCCTTCTGTTTTCCTCTTGTTTCCTCCTGTTTCCTTCTGTTTTCCTCTTGTTTCCTCCTGTTTCCCCTCTGTTTCCTCCTATTTTCTCCTGTTTCCTTCTGTTTTCCTCCCGTTTCCTCCTTTTTCCCCTCTGTTTCCTTCTGTTTTCCTCTTGTTTCCTCCTGTTTCCCTCTGTTTCCTTCTGTTTTCCTCTTGTTTCCTCCTGTTTCCTCCTGTTTTCCTCCTGTTTCCTCCTGTTTTCCTCCTGTTTCCCCCTGTTTCCCCCTGTTTCCTCCTGTTTTCCTCTTGTTTCCTCCTTTTTCCTCCTGTTTCCTCCTTTTCCCCCTCTGTTTCCCTCCTGTTTCCTCCTTTTCCCCCTGTTTCCTCCTGTTTTCCTCTTGTTTCCTCCTTTTTCCTCCTGTTTTCCTCTCTTCTCTTACACCTGGAGACACTGACGCCTGGAGCGCGCGCACACAGAGACAGACGTAAAAGCGCGTGAGGGTGACGCACGTACCCGGCTCCTCTTTGAGCTCCGGCTCCTCTTCGCTCTTCGGCTCCTCGTTCACGTTCACTGGTCTCTGCCTTTGTGCCTCTGCGCCGCGCACCGAGTCCCGCAGCCCTGAGTCACGTGCTCATGGTCACGTGGGAGTGCTCCACGCGCTTCCGCCGTGACGCAGCTCCACAGCGCCCCCTCCAGACGGACTCACTGAGCCTCCCGTGACGTTTTACACTTTTATCATTTATTTTATTCTTTTATTTTTCCACTGAGACTTAAAGTAAAAGAGAAACAGAAAAGTCAGAAAAACACAGATCTGTGTTTCATGCTCTCAAACTCAAAACTCTGTTCCACTTTGTGACCAACGTTCCCTCGAATTTTGTACGAGTCTGAGCAAACACAAAATTCCCTGGTCCCAGACACGCGCACGGTGGACATCAATATAAATATTTATATTTTATATTCATTTTCAAAGCTGTGACTTTTGTCTTTGTGTGAAGTTTTTGAGGGACATTGTCCTCCTGTGGTCTGGGACAGTCCGGTTTGGCTTTGAGGGGACGTGCCGCTGTCCGGTCGTTTTGCCATTATTATAAGACACATGTGTCAAACTCAAGGCCCTTGGGCCAAATGCGGCCCGCCACGTCATTTTCTGTGGCCCGTGACAAAGTGAATTAAAACATCAGTTTATCAGGAGATTCACACTTAAAAAGACATTTTTCATATCTGTGCAAATCCATATGTGATATTTGTAACTTGAATAAGTAATAAATATAGAAACGGTTCATTAAAAAGATAAAACCTAGTGACATTTTTCTTACAGCGACATTTGTCCCTGAGAGTAAATATTTATCTTAAACTGAGTTTGACGCCCCTGATGTGACGACTCAACTCAAACAGCATCATTCACCTGCACATCGACTAAAACACGGCACAGAAAGTCAAAAAAGGACAAGAAGTTCACATTGGACGCTCAGGACGAGCCGCAAAAACACAGGACGCCCAAGACGCACGTCCACCATAGACTTTGATGTAAAGTGCAGGCCCCTGATGCCCCGGTGTGGACGCACGTTAAGGACGCACTGTCAATGACTCCACACACTCCACACACTCCACACACTCCACACACTCCACACACTCCGCCTCACTCCACACACTCCACACTCCACACACTCCACACACTCCACACACTCCGCCTCACTCCACACACTCCACACACTCCACACACTCCACACACTCCGCGTCAGAGCCAGAGCCACAGACGAGCCCAGGATCTGGTGCGGTGGCTGGAGCAGGAGATCTGTGATCTGGAGCAGAGCGGCGCTGAGGCTGAATGTCTCTCACGCTCTCTTGACCCCCTCCACTTTCTACAGCGCTGCACTCACGCCCCCTGCTGGGCTTCAGGAGTGGAGCAGCGTGAGCTTTGAGCCGGAGACGTGTGAGGACAGTGTGACCCGGGCTCTGTCTGAGCTGGAGAACAGTCTCTCTCAGGAGTTTAAACAGTTGAACAAAGCCGAGCTGAGAGTGCAGCGGTGGAGGTGACTCTGGATCCAGACACGGCTCGTCCTGAACTCGCTCTGTCTGAAGATCTTAAACAGGTTCATGACACTGATGTGAAGAAGCAGCTCCCAGATTCTCCTCTGCGGTTTGATAAATGTCCTTGTGTTTTAGGAAAACAGAGTTTCTCTTCAGGCAGGTTTTACTTTGAGGTTCAGGTCAAAGGGAAAACAAACTGGGATTTAGGAGTGACCCAAGAGTCCATCAACAGGAAGGGAAAGATCAGTCTAAGACCTGAACATGGACTGTGGAGCATCTTGAGAAACAAAGATGAGTACAGTGGTTGTTCTTCTCCTCCTGTCCGTCTGTCTCCTCAGACACCTCCTCAGAAGGTGGAGGTGTTTGTGGACTATGGAAAGGGTCTGGTCTCCTTTTATGATGCACATTCTGCAGATCTCCTCTTCTCCTTCACAAACTGCTGCTTCAGGGAGAAGCTGTTTCCATTTTTCTGTCCCTGTTTAAATGTCAGAGGATCAAACTCTGCTCCTCTGGTCCTCACTGCAGTGGAGACTTTGAGCAGTGACAAAGTACTAAAGTAAAAGTACTGCACTTAAAGAGGAGTATTACACTTCTATGGAGTATTAACTGTTAACCAGAGGAGGAAGAAGTACTCAGTTTAGTTAAGTAAAAGTATTAAAGTACCTGTTTATAAATGTACTTAAAGAGTAAAAAGTTATTTCAAAAGTATTTCGTGCAGATTTTCATTTAATAAATCTCCAAATATCGTGATTTTGATTTTGTCAAACGAAACAATAAATCAATGTTTTTTTCTCATTTTTTATTTGTATATTTTGTGTTAAAGTGGAAGAACAAAGTAACTTCATAAGACAAAACAAATACTTTTACTTTTTACTCTTTAAGTACATTTTTGAACAAGTACTTTAATACTTTTACTTAAGTAAGAAAACTGAGTACTTCTTCCACCAGTGTGTGGAGCACGGGGGATGTGGACTCGTGGGTGGAGCCTCGTACACGGGGGATGTAGACTTGTGGGCGGAGCCTCGTACACGGGGGATGTAGACTCGTGGGTGGAGCCTCGTACAGGCTCGTACTGCTCACTGTGGGAGAGATCTCTAGATGACTCAAACATGGACGACATGTAGAACCTTTTCAGGAACAACATTATAACATGATGATTTTACACTAAACCTCCACTTTAAGTGTCATTTTGAGGCATCTGTACTTTATGTACTTTATGTACTTTTTACTGTGTGTACTTTTTACTGTATTTACTTTTTACTGTGTATTTTGAAGTGAACTGAAAAGTACCAAGTTCGTCTCCTTAAAGTTTGGAACCTGAGATTTTTTAAGGACAAGAAGAAAAAGTTCATCTGAATCTCCACAGTGAAGTAAATAAACACAACTCTGTGTGTCAGATGCCCTCCCGTCCTCCTGTGTGTCAGATGCCCTCCCGTCCTCCTGTGTGTCAGATGCCCTCCCGTCCTTGTATTAAAGTAAATGATACTGATTCTACTGAAACTTTCTCCTTCTGTTTAATGTCGTCCAGACTCTGTCACTTTAAGACAGTGCTTCTGTCGGTCTGTGAGGAGCTTCAGTTTCTCTCCTCGTCTCCATGGAGATTTGCTTATTTCACCCATAATGTTCCACAGTAGGACTTTAGACTGATCCATGTGTCTGTGTCATGAATGAGGCCAGAGCCACAGAGAAACTGTTTTATTGAGTTTTCAGACGAGCAGCAAAATAAACAGAGAAGAGCCAGAGGAGCCAGAGGAGCCAGAGGAGCCAGAGGAGCCAGAGGAGACAGAGGAGCCAGAGGAGCCAGAGGAGACAGAGGAGACAGAGGAGCCAGAGGACACAGAGGAGCCAGAGGAGACAGAGGAGCCAGAGGACACAGAGGAGACAGAGGAGACAGAGGAGACAAAGGAGACAAAGGAGACAGAGGAGACAGAGGAGCCAGAGGAGCCAGAGGAGACAGAGGAGACAGAGGAGCCAGAGGAGCCAGGTCCTTCCATTTCATTATGTAACACACAGACACACACACAACACACGCACACACACACAAAGGCTGAAACGGGTGAAATGTAAACTTCAGAAGGTGTGTACGTTACAGTGGGCGTGTCACAGTGGGCGTGTCACAGTGGGCGTGTCACAGTGGGCATGTCATGGTGGAGGTTATACGGTTAAACAAAATGGCGTCTCAAAAATAGTGGATTAAAAATTAAACTCAAACATGAATCAGTCCAAATAAAACTTCAGAGGCTCAAAGAGAAGAAACGACCAGAACCTGGAGGAGAAACATCTGAACAGATTGAACAGAGCGGATTTAACAGAATAATTGTTCGTTGCAGCCCTGAAACGTCCCACACATTTATGTAATAAAAGAAACTTAAAACTGGACACCTGTAAGGTCTGTGGTTCATGTTCACACTCAGAGTAAACCCCGTGTCCCAATCCAACGGCCGCTCCTTCAAACGGTCCGGCCGACGAAGCGAGCTCAGCATATGTCAACCGCTGTCTGTGCGCTTACGTTACGTCGCCTAGCAACCGTGACAGCTGCTTTTTACTCAAGTTTTAAGAGTTTCACGCTGTAGGTGACGTAAACCTGCACTTACATTTAAAACTATTCTGTAGCGGTCTGCTTGATGGGATGTAGAAGTGCGCAGCGTCTGCTCGGATAAATGCTTCGTTCACGGCCGATCTCCATGGACACGCAGGGCACATTTGTCGGCCGCATTCGTCGGCGCGTGAAATGGGACAGGCCTCATCGCAGCCGTTGAATTGGGACGCGGCTCCTCGACGTTGCAGCAGACTGTCCTAGAGTCACATTGTGGGCGGTTGTACTTCCACAGATTCGATTGGTTCAGTTTGGACAGAGGACACACCCCCAATCCACCCGGCCCCGCCCCCTCCCAGGGCCATATAAAGGTCTTCGCTGGTGTGGGATCTCATATGAACATCCATGTCAAACTTCTGGGAAAAGGCTTTCTTGCAGACTGAACAGCTGTATGGTCTCTCGCCAGTGTGAACCTGAATGTGTCGATTGAGCATTGACATCCGGGCAAAGGCTTTCTCACAAATGGAACAGCTGTAAGGTTTTTCTCCTGTGTGCGTTTTCATGTGTGCGGTGAGGTTCCCCTTTTGGGCAAATGTTTTCATACAGACTGAACAGCTGTAAGGTTTCTCCCCTGTGTGAACCCTTATGTGAATTGTTAAATGTAGTTTTGATGCAAATCTCTTCTTACAAACAAAGCACTCATATTTCTTCTCCCCTCCCGCAGTCCCAGACAGGGGTCCCTCGGGGCCGGTGGCTCTGGGCTCGGCTCCACTCCTGTATTTACTGAATAGACCTGAGTCGTGAGCAGTTGGACTTGTGTCTCGTCTCTGTCCTTGGTCGTAGTGTTCTCTGTGGTCAGCCTCTGTCTCCATGTGTGCAGTTGAAGTGCTGGCTGGAGGCTCTTCATCACAGTCAGTGTCTGAAGAGTTGTGAGTTTGTAGGTGAGTGTGTGAGTGGACCTGTCCATGTGTGTGTGCTGTGCTGATGTGTGCTCGTGCTCCTCCACAGAGCTCTCCCTGTGCTTCCTCTCTGGGCTCAGTTTGTCCTTGTTGAAGCAGTGAGGACTGTTCTTCACTCTTCACACACACAGCAGTGAACTCTGGGAGCGCCTCTTGTTCCTGTTTGAGGCTCTGTTCCTCTGCTTCCTCTTTAATCTGTGGAGTCTCTGGGGTTTCCTCCTTCACACTGGGCTCAGGGCTGGACCAGTGGGTCTGGACACCTGCAGGAGACAATAAGAAATATGTAAATACAGATCATTTTAGATGAGCTCGGCCATTTTAAGTGATATTTGTGTCAGTGATATTTGGCACACTGATATCTGTGAATACAAAAACAGGCCTAGGGCTCTCAGGGACTCGGGGGCAGGTCACGGTTGACCCTTTACACCCTGGACACACTCTTCAGGTTACAGCCATGCTCCGGCAGTGGCTTAGTGGTTAGGAATTTGCTCCCACCAACCAAAAGGTCACCTCTTTGTCTCTGTTTGAATGTGGGGACTGGTGTCAAAACCTTCTCTCAATGAGACAGCGGGCGAGAGGCCCCTGCAGCTGTTACCACGAGTGTGGAGTGAATGAATAATACACAGCAGCTTTTGAGAGGCTCAGTGCTGCACAAATGCAGGGATCACTATTTACTCCAGGAGGGTGTTACCCTGGAGTCGCCTCCATCAGGCCGTGTCCAGTACTGCAGGTCACTGTGGCCCTAACCTGAAACCTCTGAAGCTCTGAAACGTACAACCACAGACTGTACATATCCATTATACAGTCTGCTTCTCACGCTGAGCTGCCACCAGAGGGCGTATCCACATCCTACTGCCACATAGTGTGAATAATAACAAAGTTTTTAGAGACTAAAATCTCTCTCTAAACAGTTTTCATCCTACAGTGCAGCAGTTTGACACCAACCCCCACAAAACTCCAATAAGAGAAGCAGTTTGATCCAGTATAACACCAACTGCCCCTGTATCTGCCCTGTATCTGCCCTGTATCTGCCCCTTCGCTCTCTCGGGGGTAAATCTCGGGGGTAAATCTCGGGGGTAAACGGGCCGTGATCCTGACCCTGTGTCCTGTGGAGCCGGAGCTGTGGACTGAGAGCCGAGTCCAGGAGCCGCTGTTTCCTCTGGTTCTCCTCTTTGGAGCGGCTCAGTTCCTCCTCATACTCCGCTATTGTTCTTTCAAACAGCGCACAGATCTCGTGCGCAGCCGCAGTCAGCCGCTCTGTCACCTGCGCTCTCAGGACTTCAGCCTTTGGAGACATTTTACAAACTGTTTTTAGCTTTAGCTTTAGCACGATGCTAACCACCGCACCACTGTCTGACTTCCGCTGTAAACCCCGCCCACATCCCCCCGTCTACAGCCCCGCCCACAGCCCCGCCCACCGGAGAAAGACAGATTTGTTTTTTTCATAAAGAAGATTGAGACTAACTAAATAAATACATATAATTAAATAAAAAAAAAAAAAGTTCAAAAGAGTTCAGTTCAGTTTTGTTTATTAGGGACAACACGATTTTCAGCTTTTACATTTAAATGATCTGAGTTAAATGTTTATGACAAAAGTCTTGTTTATGTTCATGGACTAAATAATAAAGTTATAATTTAGTATTTTTAATAACAAAAATAAACTTGTGATCAATCTGAATTAAACAACTGACGAACTGGACACCTGAATGGATCTGGACACCTGAATGAGTCACTGTATAATCGTGATTATTCATTATAATCGTGATTATTCATTATAATCGTGATTATTCATTATAATCGTGATTATTCATTATAATCGTGATTATTCAGGGCACTGAATAATCACAGCTCCTCAGCTTCATAAACAGGTCAGAGGTTGTAACGTGTGAAATACAAAAATGACACAAATGTGATGTTTCACTGTTGTTCCGTTGTGTCAATAAAGTGAATAATGGTTAAATGGTGTTTTTAATAATAAAGTGTGAGATCGTGACCATAGACTGTACATATACATTTATATTTGTATATAATATTTATATTTATAAATATTATTCACAGTCTGATGGGGACGTCTCTTGTGATTCAAATGAGTCAAATCAATGAGAAAAATCAGTTTTAATGGAAAATCACAACAACAGAAAGTGTGTCATGTGACAGAAGTCGGTTTCATCTCAAAGGTTAAACGTCTTTGTGAAATAAAAACCTACAGGTTAAAGATGCACTGTGGAACTTTTCTGGACATTGGCCTAGAATCTCAGGTGAATCTTAACCCGCTGTTTTAAATGAGTTTTAGTTTTAACTGATTCTTTTGACAGTTCTACTTTACATCAGGGCCTTTTATATTTTGAATCTTAATCTAAACTTTGATGGTGGCAGAAGGTTTGTGGAGTGGAGAGCAGTGGTTTAAATGACAAAGTTTAAATGACAAAGTTTAAATGACAAAGTTTAAATGACAAAGTTTAAATGACAAAGTTTAAATGACAATGACAAAACAATATCTTAAACAGGTTTGATGTAGAGATGAAGAGGCACAAGAGTCTGGTCCAGTCCAGTCTGGTCCTGCTCTGCTTCCATTGTAGGGAGTATTATACCTGTGGTAACAGGACTGAGCTGCAGTGAGAGCCTCAGCACAGACATGACGTCGAACACATTTTCAAGTGCAACATATTGAAGAACAGACGATAAACAATGATACTGGAAATAATCTCCCTCTGACACAAAAACTAAAGCAGAATTATCCCCAGAAAAGTGTTTTAACTGAACAATAAGATTAAAACACAAAACCATCAGCACAAATACTCGAGTAGTGTTTTTATGTCTGGAAGACGCCGTTTATTCAAACCTCTGCAGCTCAAATCACAAAAAGTTCCACATTAGTGCAAAGAAAAAGTACCAAGACAAATCACCCCCAGAAATATAACTCCAACATTATCTCTGAGCTCGACCCAACACACAGAAGAACTAAACTATTCTTATTTTCTTACATTTAGACTGAGTTCTTCTCTCAAACTGAAAACACTCTGTTTCACCTTGTGATGTCATCATGTGGTGATACAGGAAGTGCTCCACTGTGTTTTTAAACTCCACACACCTTCATTTCTAGAATCATCTGGATCATTTCAGTCCTGGAGTTGCCCATCTGTAGTGAACTAAAAGGTAAACTTGAAAACTACCACTGAATGACATCACAAGGTGTAGATGTTACAGACTTATAATAAAGTGAGATTCAAACGTGTGTGAATGAAACAAAACACAACTCCAGGTCTGTTTTTGAGGAAGGAACAGCGTTAGAACACGACTTAAAGCTACAACAGTCTCCTCAAATTATATGAAAGAAAACGATGAATGTAGAAAGTGCCCGTTCCACCACAGACTGGACCGGTCAGCGGCCTAAGTGTGGATGGACATGTGTTTGCGGATGTCGCTCTTCTGCACAAAGCGTTGAGGACAAACGGGACAGCGGAACGGCTTCTCCCCCGTGTGAGAGCGCACGTGCCGATTCAGGTTGGACTTCTGTATGAAGGTCTTGGAGCACATTGGACACCTGTAAGGTCTGTCCCCCGTGTGCAGTCTCATGTGCGACACCAGACAGTTCCTCTGCTTGAAGCCCGTGTTACAGACCATGCAGCTGAACAGCACTTGGCCCGTGTGCGTTGCCATGTGTGTACGGAGATCATCGTTTCGCCGGTAACTCTTCAGGCAGATCTCGCACGTGAACGGCTTCTCGTCGGTGTGGACGGCCATGTGTAACCTCACGTTGTATTTTTGGGAGAAGCACTTGTTGCAAACGGGACAGCTGAAAGGTTTGTCTCCCGTGTGGACGATCATGTGCCTCTTGAGCCGGGTTTTGGTGGTGAAGGCTCGGTCACACACGGAGCAGCGGTGGTCCGTGGCAGTGGCGCTGGCGGCGTGCATGCTCTTCATCAGCGTGGCCTGGGTGTAGTCCTGTCCGTTCTCCGAGTCCGGCTGTGGAGCGTTGTCCTCTCGTTCCTCGGTGACGCCCTTCGCCTCGGCCCGCTCACGTTCTCCCTCCGTGTGTGCGTCTCTTCTGTGTCTCCTCACCTGCTCTTTTGCGGCTTCGTGACTTTCCATGTGTTTCTTAAACGCAACTTGCCTCTTGAACCTCTTCTCGCAAACTGGACACCCGAAAGTGTCCAAGTCCTGAGATACGCCACAGTCTTCTGATTTGATCTGGCGACATTCCGCACTCTGCTCGTCTGCTCCGGTCTGCGTTTCCTTCTGCTGCTCAGTGGGACTTGGCTCCGCCTCCTCCTGATGAGTTTCCATATGTCTCTTGAACAGATATTGTTGCGTAAACGTCTTGCCGCACACCGAACAGCTGAAAGGTTTCTCTCCCGTGTGGATGATCATGTGACGCAGGAGGTTAAACGGAGGGCCTTTGAGGACCTTGTTGCAGACTGAGCACTGGTGTTTGGTTTTGCGTTTTAAGGTGTTGAACGGGATGCTGCTCCTCTTTGTACGACCTCTCCGTTTGCGCAGCTTTGATTTGGGCTGAGCGGCGGGGAGCTGGGCCTCCGTGGAGTCGTCGTTCATCTGGGTTTGTTTGGAAGTCTCTAAACAAGCCTCTGTCTCTGGGGCTGAACAGCTGAATGGACCTTCTAAGACTTCAAAATGCTCTTTTGGTTCGTCAGAGTCGGAGCGGAGGTCTGTCTGCGTCTCCTCTGCTTCTGCTCCTCCCTCCTCCTCTGGCTCCTCATCTAGCTCCTCCTCCAGCTCCTCCTCCAGGGCCTCCTCTTCCTCCTCCTCATCTCCCTCAGCCTGGACCTCCTCTGATGAAGAGGAGCAGTTTGAGTTCTCATTTGGACTCTCATACACCGCTTCAGTCTGGACACCTGTAACACACAGATACTTATTAGTGTTTTTACGATATTAAACTTTTAAACATGATCTCGATACTAAGAATAGATTTGATGATAATAAAAACACTTCCACATTTTACTGTGATTTTCCACATGAAACGTTCGTACATTGTTTTCTGCTCAGTGTGCAGTCGGTTCACATGTGAAACAGAGACACTTCAGTATAAACAGATTCAGGAAAGACTCTTTTTTGTCAGTGGGACGTTTTTTAGTATCGACACCTGCCAAAAATGTTAAACTGCTATAAAAGTGAGATCCATCTTCACTTTCTCTCATCAAATTTTCTAAAAACATGTGTCAAAAATCATCCACTAAACCAGGATCCATCGCAGCTTCACATGAGTCTGTTTCCTCCTGGAGCCTTTGGGCGGAGGGCTCAGATTCTGGATGAGTCCAGTGGTGTGAAGTGTCCAGTGTCCTGTGTCCTGTGTCCTCTGTCCTGTGTCCTCTGTCCAGTGTCCTCTGTCCTGTGTCTGTAGAAAGTTTGATCTGACGCTTCTTCTCACAATATTCGTCCCTAATAATGACAATAATAATCATTTCAATAATAATGTGTAGACTGTGCCTCTCATGGAGCCCGAAAAAGTCACGTTCAAACTTGGGTTTATTCTGGGAGTTAAACTTTGGAGTCACGCGCTTCATGGCGGACCCGAGCGCGTGGACCCGAGCGCGTGGACTCGAGCGCGCGGATCCTCGGTGCGTGGGCTCGGAGCTCGGAGAGTTTTACCGTGAAAGACACAGGAGAGCCGTGAAAAGAGCCGTGAAAAGAGCCGCGGCACCGGGCTGGACACGTGACTCACCTGCGCTGCGGACTGTGGGGCTCCGGCTCCTCTGGCTCCTCCGGCTCCTCCGGCTCCTCTGGCTCTCCTGTTTGGAGCGGCTCAGCTCCTCCTCATACTCCTCCACAGTTCTCTCCAGGAGCGCACAGATGTCCTGCGCAGCCGCAGTGAGCCGCTCCGTCACGAGCGCGCGCAGATACTCGCTCTTTTTGGACATGTTTAAATGTTTAAATGTTTAGAGATTTTAAAGGTTTAAACTCAAACTGAGGCCGAAGAACGAGCCCAGAGCGCGTGTCCTCCCGGAAGTAAACTGTAATGGCGGCGCGTGGGGCCGTTCTGTGGCGCCACGCAGCGGAGAGGCGCAGAACTGCAGGCGTTTTTTCTTTCTTTTTTTTATTTGTCTGGGATCGTGTACAAATTCATTAATCTTAGAAAAGAAAAGATGATTTGTATCAGATTTAGCTCCTGCTGCTGTTCACGTGAACACACAATAAAACACACAATAAAACACACAATAAAACACACAATGAAACACATTTTAAATATAAGACAGTTCATCTTCAGGAAAATACAATAAAATGTCCAGTCCTTGATGTTTCTTTCAGCTCAAACACATAAAAATAAATGACTCTGTTTTTACAGTGAAACAGAACCAGACGTTTCAGAGTCTGATTCTCTGAAGTTTAAATGAAAAGTCGACAGAGTTTGTGCAGTTCACACCGAGTGGATCTGGAGTTTGTTTGGAACAAAGTTTAAAACATTTTTTCAAAGTAGGTGGAGCTTCTTTGTTGTATTGTTGTTATATTTTATACACATTTCTTAGATTTTAATACAAAATCGTAACTAAACCTTTTATATTTGGGACATTACAGTGTTTTATCTTTTACTGATCATAGATGGATCTGAGGTTTGAGCCGCTCACACTGAAGTGTGTGAGATAAACACTGAAGTGTGTGAGATCAACACTGAAGTGTGTGAGATAAACACTGAAGTGTGTGAGATAAACACTGAAGTGTGTGAGATAAACACTGAAGTGTGTGAGAGCGCCCTCTACTGTCTGGGCCTCATGTGTCTCAGGGCAGAGATGTTGTACTTTTTTTTATCTGCTTTTTGAAAGACAAAGTCTGGTCCAGGTGAACCCTCAGTACTTTGTCTCTGTCTTCTGATTCTTCTGATTCTTCTGATTCTTCTGATTCTTCTGATTCTTCTGATTCTTCTGATTCTGTTACAATATTTATTTTTACTCTTACTATTTACTATTTTTACTTTATTGATGTTTAGTGTCAGACGTGAAAATTGGAGCCAACCACAGTTTTGTCCACGGCTGAAGAAAATGTGTCTGTGACATCATCATCTGAACACGATGATGTCACGTCTGAGGTCATTGATATAAATGATGAACAACAGGGGCCCCAGGACTGACCCTTGTGGGACCCCTTTGTCTCCTGATGTCTCCTGATGTCTGAACAACAGGGGCCCCAGGACTGACCCTTGTGGGACCCTGCTGTCCACGGCTGCAGAGAGGACCTGATCTGAGACACGATTTGACCCGATGTAATGCATCAATGGAAAGATGGAGCTGAGAGAGTTTGGACAGGAGGACAGACTGGTTTACTGTGTCCAAGGCCTTTAGTTTAGAAACACAGCGCCCCCTCTGTCCAGATCAGATCTGACACTCTCAGGCAGATTCAGTGGATCCATCGCCACGAAAGACAAAATGGATTAGATGTAAGAAAAGATTGTGGTTTAAATGGTCTGTTTATCGTTCTCTGAGTCTCCTGGTGTCTCCTGGTGTCTCCAGGTGTCTCCTGATGTCTCTTAGTGTCTCCTGGTGTCTCCTGACGTCTCCTAGTGTCTCCTGATGTCTCCCAGTGTCTCCTGATGTCTCCTAGTGTCTCCGGATGTCTCCTGGTGTTTCCTGGTGTCTCTGGATGTCTCCAGATGTCTCCTGGTGTCTCCTGGTGTCTCCTGATGTCTCTTGGTGTCTCCTGGTGTCTCCTGATGTCTCCTAGTGTCTCCTGATGTCTCCTGGTGTGTCCTAGTGTCTCCTGATGTCTCCTGGTGTCTCATGGTGTCTCCTGGTGTCTCCTGATGTCTCCTAGTGTCTCCTGATGTCTCCTGGTGTCTCCTGATGTCTCCTAGTGTCTCTTGATGTCTCCTGGTGTCTCCTAGTGTCTCCTGATGTCTCCTAGTGTCTCCTGGTGTCTCCTGATGTCTCCTGGTGTCTCCTGACGTCTCCTAGTGTCTCCTGATGTCTCCCAGTGTCTCCTGATGTCTCCTAGTGTCTCCGGATGTCTCCTGGTGTTTCCTGGTGTCTCTGGATGTCTCCTGGTGTCTCCTGATGTCTCCTGGTGTCTCCTGATGTCTCCTAGTGTCTCCTGGTGTGTCCTAGTGTCTCGTAGTGTCTCCTGGTGTCTCCTAGTGTCTCCTGATGTCTCCTGGTGTCTCATGGTGTCTCCTGATGTCTCCTGGTGTCTCCTAGTGTCTCCTGGTGTCTCCTGATGTCTCCTGGTGTCTCCTAGTGTCTCCTGCTGTCTCCTGGTGTGTCCTAGTGTCTCCTGATGTCTCCTAGTGTCTCCTGATGTCTCCTGGTGTCTCCTAGTGTCTCCTGGTGTCTCCTGATGTCTCCTAGTGTCTTCTGATTTCTCCTAGTGTCTCCTGGTGTCTCCTGATGTCTCCTAGTGTCTCCTGGTGTCTCCTGATGTCTCCTAGTGTCTCCTGATGTCTCCTAGTGTCTTCTGATGTCTCCTAGTGTCTCCTGATGTCTCCTAGTGTCTCCTGGTGTCTCCTGATGTCTCCTAGTGTCTCTTGATGTCTCCTGGTGTCTCCTAGTGTCTCCTGATGTCTCCTAGTGTCTCCTGGTGTCTCCTGATGTCTCCTGGTGTCTCCTGACGTCTCCTAGTGTCTCCTGATGTCTCCCAGTGTCTCCTGATGTCTCCTAGTGTCTCCGGATGTCTGCTGGTGTTTCCTGGTGTCTCTGGATGTCTCCAGATGTCTCCTGGTGTCTCCTGATGTCTCCTGGTGTCTCCTGATGTCTCCTAGTGTCTCCTGGTGTGTCCTAGTGTCTCGTAGTGTCTCCTGGTGTCTCCTAGTGTCTCCTGATGTCTCCTGGTGTCTCATGGTGTCTCCTGATGTCTCCTGGTGTCTCCTAGTGTCTCCTAGTGTCTCCTGATGTCTCCTAGTGTCTCCTGCTGTCTCCTGGTGTGTCCTAGTGTCTCCTGGTGTCTCCTGATGTCTCCTAGTGTCTCCTGATGTCTCCTAGTGTCTCCTGGTGTCTCCTGATGTCTCCTAGTGTCTTCTGATGTCTCCTAGTGTCTCCTGGTGTCTCCTGATGTCTCCTAGTGTCTCCTGGTGTCTCCTGATGTCTCCTAGTGTCTCCTGATGTCTCCTAGTGTCTTCTGATGTCTCCTAGTGTCTCCTGATGTCTCCTAGTGTCTCCTGGTGTCTCCTGATGTCTCCTAGTGTCTCCTGTTGTCTCCTGATGTCTCCTGGTGTTTCCTGGTGTGTCCTAGTGTCTCCTAGTGTCTCCTGGTGTGTCCTAGTGTCTCCTGATGTCTCCTGGTGTGTCCTAGTGTCTCCTGGTGTCTCCTGGTGTGTCCTAGTGTCTCCTAGTGTCTCCTGATGTCTCCTGGTGTGTCCTAGTGTCTCCTGGTGTCTCCTGGTGTGTCCTAGTGTCTCCTAGTGTCTCCTGGTGTGTCCTAGTGTCTCCTGATGTCTCCTGGTGTGTCCTAGTGTCTCCTGCTGTCTCCTGATGTCTCCTGGTGTGTCCTAGTGTCTCCTGATGTCTCCTGGTGTGTCCTAGTGTCTCCTGGTGTCTCATGGTGTCTCCTGGTGTCTCCTGATGTCTCCTAGTGTCTCCTGGTGTCTCCTGGTGTGTCCTAGTGTCTCCTGGTGTCTCCTAGTGTCTCCTGCTGTCTCCTGGCGGTGGGACAGTCCTGTGTTTCCATGGTAACAGAATAAACCTGAGACTCTTTAAATCTCATGTTTCATCCCTGAAACTTTCAGCTGCCCAGCGCAGGCTCAGTGCGCATGCGCCTGTGCGGGACCGGAAGCAGAAGTGGAGCGTGAGTCTGTTGTGTAACGCGGCTCTTTTCTCTCTCACGCGCGTCTCTAAACATCATAAATGTCTAAAGTTCTGGTCCTGAGAGCGAAGGTGACAGAGCGGCTGACTGCGGCTGCGCACGAGATCTGTGCGCTGTTTGAAAGAACAATAGCGGAGTATGAGGAGGAACTGAGCCGCTCCAAAGAGGAGAACCAGAGGAAACAGCGGCTCCTGGACTCGGCTCTCGGCGCAGGTGGGTCTCTCCTTGTGTCGGTGCGCGGGGTTTGGACACGCGGCGTGTTTTGGCCACGCGAGGCCTACGGAAGCCGCGTGCGTCTCCCTCGCGCCTTTAAAGACATTTACATAAGTTTTACAGGTGAAAGAAACGTAAACAAAACATGACTGACCGTGACAAAGTTTGAGATAATCCCCAGCGGAGGTGGCGCATTCTCCTCTGTGCAGATGTATGCGCCCTGTAACCAGAAGGTCTCAGGGCTGAGTGAACCTCCAGGGACAGTTTAAGCGCAGGGAGCAGTAAAACACAAATATAACAGAAGATCCAAGTGTAGAGTCGTCACTTCTGTGTCAGGGCCGTGTGAGGACAGTACAGCCCTCGGGACAAAAGTGTCCCTCCTCTGTGTTCATCACAGCAGCCTCTAGGGGGCGCCAGGGGTGCTCTGGGGCTGTTGTTGTTTCCTCTTAGTCTTCTGTCATATTTGGTGTAAAGCCCGTTGCACTGATTGCAGTTATGCTAGCTAGCATAGCTAACAAACAAACTGCTCAAATCAACAATCCAATAGTCCTCAATACTGTTCATCCTCAAGAACTCAGGAAAATGTTTTTCAAGAGTTAAAAACGCTCATGAAAAGCAGCTGAGGATCTCGGGTGACGTCACTTCTGTGGAGACGCAGCAAACTCAGATCATTTTTATTTATCTGACAGATTAGATTATTATTATTATTCTACTCAGCGGTTTTCTGTCTCTACAGCCGCAGATTTGTGGAAAGATCCGACGCTGCTGTTTAAATAACTGCAGGTGTAACGTTAGCCGTTAGCTACTGTTTGCTAAAGTAATAAATAAAAACATTAATGTTAAGCTAATAAGGCTAATAACAATAAACGTGCCTGTTAGCGCTAATGAATGTCAATCAGCAAAATCAATGATTTTATTATGGGTGAACGTCACATGAACATCACATGAACGCCACATGAACGCCACATGAACACCACATGAACATCACATGAACATCACATGAACATCACATGAACGTCACATGAACGTCACATGAACATCACATGAACGTCACATGAACATCACATGAACATCACATGAACGTCACATGAACGCCACATGAACATCACATGAACGTCACATGAACATCACATGAACGCCACATGAACTTCACATGAACATCACATGAACTTCACATGAACGTCACATGAACGCCACATGAACATCACATGAACATCACATGAACATCACATGAACGCCACATGAACATCACATGAACATCACATGAACGCCACATGAACATCACATGAACGCCACATGAACATCACATGAACATCACATGAACGTCACATGAACGTCACATGAACATCACATGAACGTCACATGAACATCACATGAACGTCACATGAACATCACATGAACATCACATGAACGTCACATGAACGCCACATGAACATCACATGAACGTCACATGAACATCACATGAACGCCACATGAACTTCACATGAACATCACATGAACTTCACATGAACGTCACATGAACGCCACATGAACATCACATGAACATCACATGAACATCACATGAACGCCACATGAACATCACATGAACATCACATGAACGCCACATGAACATCACATGAACGCCACATGAACATCACATGAACATCACATGAACGCCACATGAACATCACATGAACGCCACATGAACGCCACATGAACACCACATGAACATCACATGAACATCACATGAACATCACATGAACGTCACATGAACGTCACATGAACATCACATGAACGTCACATGAACATCACATGAACATCACATGAACGTCACATGAACGCCACATGAACATCACATGAACGTCACATGAACATCACATGAACGCCACATGAACTTCACATGAACATCACATGAACTTCACATGAACGTCACATGAACGTCACATGAACGCCACATGAACATCACATGAACATCACATGAACGCCACATGAACATCACATGAACATCACATGAACGCCACATGAACATCACATGAACGCCACATGAACATCACATGAACGCCACATGAACATCACATGAACATCACATGAACATCACATGAACGCCACATGAACATCACATGAACATCACATGAACGCCACATGAACATCACATGAACGCCACATGAACATCACATGAACATCACATGAACGTCACATGAACATCACATGAACATCACATGAACGCCACATGAACATCACATGAACGCCACATGAACATCACATGAACGCCACATGAACATCACATGAACATCACATGAACGCCACATGAACATCACATGAACATCACATGAACGCCACATGAACATCACATGAACGCCACATGAACATCACATGAACATCACATGAACGCCACATGAACATCACATGAACGCCACATGAACATCACATGAACATCACATGAACGTCACAGGTTTAGTCTTAGGTAAAGGTCAGGGTTCGGGTTGGAGCAGGATCACGTTACAATGAGGAAAATGGTTAAGGTTAGATAAATGTTTTGTGGCAGAACTAACTTAAAAAAGTCTCAACTTACATCATAAATAAAAAATATCACATTTTAAGCCTGTTCATAGCAACAGACGCTAACATGTTACCGTAGCAACCAGAGCTACGTGATCATTTCCGTCGCTCCAGACCAGACTATCGCTACTGCTACTGACTCCACACCCGCTCCACACCCTGTCCACACCCGCTCCACACCCGCTCCACAGCCGCTCCACACCCGCTCCACACCCCCTCCACACCCGCTCCACACCTGCTCCACACCCGCTCCACACCCGCTCCACACCTGCTCCACACCCGCTCCACACCCCCTCCACACCCGCTCCACACCTGCTCCACACCCGCTCCACACCCGCTCCACACCCGGTCCACACCCGGTCCACACCCGGTCCACACCCGCTCCACACCCGCTCCACACCCTGTCCACACCCTGTCCACACCCGCTCCACACCCGCTCCACACCCGCTCCACACCCAGTCTCCACCCGCTCCACACCCGCTCCACACCCGCTCCACACCTGCTCCACACCCCCTCCACACCCGCTCCACACCTGCTCCACACCCGCTCCACACCCTGTCCACACCCCCTCCACACCCGCTCCACACCCAGTCTCCACCCGCTCCACACCTGCTCCACACCCGCTCCACACCCCCTCCACACCCCCTCCACACCCGCTCCACACCTGCTCCACACCCGCTCCACACCCTGTCCACACCCCCTCCACACCCGCTCCACACCCTGTCCACACCCGCTCCACACCCGGTCTCCACCCGCTCCACACCTGCTCCACACCCGGTCTCCACCCGCTCCACACCTGCTCCACACCCGGTCTCCACCCGCTCCACACCCGCTCCACACCCTGTCCACACCCGCCCCACACCCGCCCCACACCCGCCCCACACCCGCTCCACACCCGCTCCATCTGTGACGCCTGTGTTTCTGATGACGTCGCCGCCTCGGGCCTGGTGTCGAGTTACATAAACGTTCTCGTGTTTCTGAAGCTATTAGAACATAAACTCCACCTCCAAGTCCCTCCAGCGCCCCCTGTCTGTGGCCTGATGTTTCTCTACAGAGACACGTTATTGTCTCTAGAGAAATGTTTCATCTGCATTTGACCCATGCCTCAGAGTCTGAGTCAGAGTCAGAGTCTTTACAGGTTAAACCTGTAAAGACGAGGATCTTGACCTAGTCTTGGTCAGGACTGACCCGGAGGATTTGACCTGTTGTGCATGATCTGGGTCGACGGAGGAAACTGGAGAGACCAGACACAGGCAGAACATGCAAACTGCACACAGACACAGGCAGAACATGCAAACTGCACACAGACACAGGCAGAACATGCAAACTGCACACAGACACAGACAGAACATGCAAACTGCACACAGAAAGGCCCATGAGTTGAACGAGAGACCTTCTAACTCCTCCCCGCGCCGCCGGTGCTGCCAGGGCAGATCAGTGAAATAAAGACTGTTGTTTCTGATCAACTTTTTTGTCCTTGTGATGAAGAACACGGCGACATTTAAATACGACAGAGACGTGTTTGTTCAAATGGTTAAATCTGTTTATCAGAATAAGGAACACTCCTCCTGTAGTCACAAGGTAAACACAGATTTTTGTTCTCCTCATTATTTATTTGTTTATTTAACATTTTCCTCCTCCTCTCCTGCAGGTGTTCAGATGGACCGGTCCAGCCCTGAGCCCAGTGTGAAGGAGGAAACCCCAGAGACTCCACAGATTAAAGAGGAAGCAGAGGAACAGAGCCTCAAACAGGAACAAGAGGCGCTCCCAGAGTTCACTGTTGTGTGTGTGAAGAGTGAAGAACAGTCCTCACTGCTTCAACAAGGACAAACTGAGCCCAGAGAGGAAGCACAGGGAGAGCTCTGTGGAGGAGCACGAGCACACATCAGCACAGCACACACACATGGACAGGTCCACTCACACACTCACCTACAAACTCACAACTCTTCAGACACTGACTGTGATGAAGAGCCTCCAGCCAGCACTTCAACTGCACACATGGAGACAGAGGCTGACCACAGAGAACACTACGACCAAGGACAGAGACGAGACACAAGTCCAACTGCTCACGACTCAGGTCTATTCAGTAAATACAGGAGTGGAGCCGAGCCCAGAGCCACTGGCCCCGAGGGACCCCTGTCTGGGACTGATGAAGACAGAGGAGGGGAGGAATTTGTGTGTCCGTTTTGTTTAAAGAGCTTCACGAGTGAACAGAGCTATGAAATACACATCAGTGTTCACACTGGCATAAAACCTTACAGCTGTTCATTGTGTGACAAAACCTTTAGCACGAAGGGCAATCGTCACACACACATGAAAATCCACCGAGGAGAAAAACCCCACAGCTGTTTAATCTGTATCCGAGCGTTCACCTCGAGCTCCGCCCTCAAAGTGCACATGAGGTGTCACACAGGCGAGAGACCTTACAGCTGTTCAGTTTGTGACAAAACCTTTGGCCATAAGACGGCTTTAAATGACCACATGAGGACGCACACTGGAGACAAACCTTACAGCTGCTCCATCTGTAAAAAAGAGTTTACCAAAAAGGGTAACTGTGATTCACACATGAGGCGACACAGAGGAGAGAAACCTTACAGCTGTTTAATCTGTGATAAGGGCTTCGCCGTTAGCTCCGCCCTCAATGTCCATATGAGGACTCACACAGGAGAGAAACCTTACAGCTGTCCCACCTGCGACAAAGCGTTCGTCTGTAGATCTGCACTGAACGTGCACATCAGAACCCACACGGGAGAGAAACCTTACAGCTGTTCAGTTTGTGAAAAAAAGTTCATGCGAAAGGGTCATCTGGAGGTCCACCTGAGGACGCACACAGCAGAGAGACCTTTCAGCTGTCCAGTCTGTGAGACAACCTTTGTCCAAAAGTGTGAGCTTCAAAACCACATCATGGAAAGTCACACTGACCCGTCTGTTCAGAATGTCTCCGGGGCATCAGGGTCAGCTCAGCCTTAAAGTGGAACAGACACTAAATCCACTCTTTTTTACAACTAAACTATGTATGTGGAGGGGTTTTTTATTATCTACTGCTCCTGGTCATTTTTGGCATTTTAGTGCTGCTTTCTGGTCAAACATGCCTAAATCTAAGTTTGTGCTGCCTCCGGTGGTCTTTGCATTTCAAGTACTATGTGACATCACACAGGACTGCCCTGATTACAGCCAGGTTTTTCTAATCGCAAACACCTGGCTGCAGGGGTGGATACCTGTCGGACCAATCACGCTGTTCCTTATACCTCAAAACCCCTCCTCCTCTTCACTCTCCCCTTTAGTCCTCCAGACCCCGCCCCTCCTCCTCCTCACTCTCCCCTTTAATCTTCGACCAGTAAAGACTCTTAATACTTCCATTGAAAGCAGAATGTCGATTGAACTAATATTTGGGAACCTATTTATGGAAAGTGACATCTGATCCATCAAACCTTCAGGCACCGGTGTCCGATCGGTTCGTTCCTGAGCTTTATTTGGCGACTGTGAGATGTTGTGCGTTTGTGATCACTATGACGATGAAATGGCTCTTTAAAAAACGCTGTTGTGGTGTTAAGGCTTTGAGGGTCTGGGGCGTTTGAGATGTTTTATTTTGGTCCAACTTGTTTTATTGTTTCAGAGATGTTTCATTTGACTGATGATCTGTTCACTTTTCTGTTCACATTTCAAGTTTAAATGAGTTTCTAAACTGTTCTGTGTTGAAATGAGTGGATTTAGTCTGAAGACGTGACATCAGGTTTAAACCGGGTCATGTTCTGAGAGGAGGAGTGTGAGCGCAGAGGAGAGACGTGCCTTTGAGAGGAAACAGATTTACTCTCGACATGAGTCTGGGAGCATTTTGTGTGTTTTTTTTTCATGCCTTTTAAACCAAAAACAATCAGAGGAGCTTCGTTCTGTGTAAATACTGAGCTGTTCACATGTTTGTTTGTTTTTCTGTTTTATTTTTACTGTTCAGCTCCTTGTAAAAACTTCATAAAAAATGCTATTAAAGACACACGGCTATTATTGTTTTTATTATTTATTTATTTATTTGATCGTGACACATTCATGTTTACACAAACATGAATGTGCAAATACTTCAATTTACATCTGTCCCTGAGCAAATTACACAGCAGTTAAAGACCTTTGACCTCTGACCTCTGACCTACTACACCGCAAGATCCGACTGAACCAGGACTGAACCAGGACTAAACCAAACTAAAGCAGGACTAGACCTGGACTTGCTGTGGTCAGTGAGACTCTGCTCTCGCTGAATGTGATTCTCTTGTTTGCAATAATAAAACTCTCCACACTGAGATACAGTGAGATACAGCCACAGCTGCCCTGGGGCAGACTTACAGGAGTTGCCAATCTGCGCCATCTGCCCCTCCCACCTCCAACACTCACACCACATTCGTACATAGACAGTGTGGGTGAAGTGTCTCGCCTAAGGACAAAATAACAGTCTTTACCTCTGGCGCCCCCTGTGGCTCCTGTCACATCTGAGTCCTGACCAGGTCCAGGTTTTAGTCTCTGAG
This sequence comes from Periophthalmus magnuspinnatus, assembly GCF_009829125.3. NCBI lineage: Eukaryota > Metazoa > Chordata > Actinopteri > Gobiiformes > Gobiidae > Periophthalmus > Periophthalmus magnuspinnatus. The sequence goes on from NC_047129.1 coordinate 34,157,945, forward strand.
ATGTGACGGATCAGACTCAGACGAAGAGGTTTGGTCTGTCGTCGTTTCATTGTGACGTAGTCGACTGTTTTAGTGAAAGCGGATTTCATCTCTTCATTTTGTCATTTACCAATAAAGACTTCTCCAAATGTTTGTTAACTGTGTGTTTTCCTCCTCCTGCAGGTGTTCAGATCGAGCCCAGTGTGAAGCAGGAAACCCCAGAGACTCCACAGATTAAAGAGGAAGCAGAGGAACAGAGCCTCAAACAGGAACAAGAGGCGCTCCCAGAGTTCACTGCTGTGTGTGTGAAGAGTGAAGAACAGTCCTCACTGCTTCAACAAGGACAAACTGAACCCAGAGAGGAAGCACAGGGAGAGCTCTGTGGAGGAGCACGAGCACACATCAGCACAGCACACACACATGGACAGGTCCACTCACACACTCACCTACAAACTCACAACTCTTCAGACACTGACTGTGATGAAGAGCCTCCAGCCAGCACTTCAACTGCACACATGGAGACAGAGGCTGACCACAGAGAACACTACGACCGAGGAGGAGGAGGAGGAGGAGGAGCAGAGGTAGGAACAGTGGGAGGAGCAACAGAAAGAGCAGGGGTAGGAGCAGTGGAAGGAGTAATCGGAGGAGCAATGGGAGGAGCAGTGGGAGGAGCAATGGGGAGAGCAGTGGGACGAGCAGAGGAAGGATGGTTAGGAGTATGGCAAATATTGGAGAAGAAATACGATTGTCTTTTCTGTGGAAAGAGATTTCCAGGTCAACAGACTTTAAAAAAACATATACGAGTTCACACGGGAGAGAAACCTTACAGCTGTTCAATCTGCCAGAAAAAATTTGCTCAAAAGTACAATGTCAGTACACACATGATGACACACACAGGGGAGAAGCCTTTCAGCTGTTCTGTTTGTAACAAAACGTTTGCCAAAAAGGGAAACCTCGCCACACATATGAGAATACACACCGGCGAAAGACCCTTCAGCTGTTCAGTCTGTGACAAAACATTTGCCAAAAAGGCCAATCTCGAAGCTCACAGAAAAACTCACAGTGACCATGCAGCTGCTCAGAACGAGAGCGCCCTTTAGGAGCAGGTCAGAGGTCACGCACGACAAAACCCTTACAGTTGTTCATTGTTGTTACGTCCTGGGTGGATCAAACATTTTAAAGAGGAGGTTTATCAAAAGTGAAGTAGTTTATTTTACTTTAATTTACTTTAAAAAGCCCTAAAGCGTCTCCCATTCGGAAAATAAAGTAACAACAGAAATGAGCCAAACAGAACCACGGGGCCAACCTCGAACAAGGCGCCGACGTCTGACATGAAACCGAAAATGTCCCCAAACAAAACTTTATCAAACAAAAGGCGACAACAGGACAGTCCCACCTGGTACGACGAGAATGCGCCTCAAAACGTGTATGAACATAAAATACACGCGAGAAAATGAGTCAGAGGGCGACGCGTGACAGCCGTGTGTAAAAGTCAGAGTTATCCCGAACTTAAACCGATCATTTGTTCACTTTTTTTTCAGACGTCTCACAAACTCTGGCCCGGCTCAAACTGGTGCGGCTCCCGTTTAACGAGCGGTTTAGACCAATCACAGAGCAGCCCCGAGGTTTGGGGCGGAGCTAAAGGTGAAACGCTCCAAACAAACATGGCGTCGCAGACACACGAATGATCCAGGAGGGAAACATCTTTGTGCTTTTCTCTCAAATGGATTTAACTGAAGTTTCTCGGCGTGTTCTGCTGTTGCGACGCTTCGGCCAATCAGATTCAAGTATTCCTCATGATGTTCTTTCCCGATCGCCGCCAGAGTCACAGTCGCCACAGTCCGATAAATGTGAGGACTCACTTCAACAGTTCTCCGCTCTTTCGTTGGGTTTCATTTCTGTTTGAGATGCTGAGACGCCCGGTCGGCTCTGTGGAGAGGCGGAGCTTAAATCTTTATCATGTTTAAAGTGTAAATACTTTTCTGTATCGGACTCGGACACTTTGATGTTTGACGTTTTTTAAGATTTCAGCTTTTTCTTTTGTCGAATAAATAAATAAAGATTCATCAGAATTTTTCACTGGACGTTCACTGAGACTGGAGGAAGAGGAGGAGGAAGAGGAGGAGGAGGAGGAGGAAGAGGAGGAGAGAGAAGGAGGAAGAGGAGGAGGAGGAGGAAGAGGAGGAGGAAGAGGAGGAGAGAGAGGAGGAAGAGGAGGAGGAGAGAGAGGAGGAGGAGGAGAGAGAGGAGGAAGAGGAGGAGAGAGAGGAGGAGAGAGAGGAGGAGAGAGAGGAGGAGGAGAGAGAGGAGGAGGAGGAAGAGGAGGAGGAGAGAGAGGAGGAGGAGGAGGAGGAGGAGAGAGAGGAGGAGGAGAGAGAGGAGGAGGAGGAAGAGGAGGAGGAGAGAGAGGAGGAGGAGGAGGAGGAGGGAGAGGAGGAGGGAGAGAGGAGGAGGAGGAAGAGGAGGAGGGAGAGAGGAGGAGGAGGAAGAGGAGGAGGAGGAGGAGGAAGAGGAGGAGAGAGAGGAGGAGGAGAGAGAGGAGGAGGAGAGAGGAGGAGAGAGAGGAGGAGAGAGAGGAGGAGGAGAGAGAGGAGGAGGAGGAGAGAGAGGAGGAGGAGAGAGGAGGAGGAGAGAGAGGAGGAGGAAGAGGAGGAGGAGAGAGAGCAGGAGGAGGAGGAAAAGGAGGAGGAGAGAGAGGAGGAGGAGGAAAAGGAGGAGGAGAGAGAGGAGGAGGAGAGAGGAGGAGGAGGAAGAGGAGGAGGAGGAGGAGGAGAAGAGAGGAAGAGGAGGAAGAGGAGGAGAGAGAGGAGGAAGAGGAGGACGAAGAGGAAGAGGAGGAAAAGGAGGAGGAAGAGGAGAAGAGAGGAAGAGGAGGAAGAGGAGGAGGAAGAGGAGAAGAGAGGAAGAGGAGGAGAGAGAGAATCTGAGTGCACCATTTATCGAGTTGTTTTTGTAAATTTCTTCTGGTACAAAAAAGTGACAAAGTGACGTCACTTCAGCTCCAAATGAAGTTGAGACTGGAGCAGTGAAATTCTCACCGTATCATAGCAACCAAAGAGCCAATCAGGAGCGAGGCTGGTGAAGGGGGCGGAGTCTGTTCCTCTGCAGTGAGACGTCTGTCCAGGTCCAGAGCAAAAGAGGAAGTTTGAATCTGTAACTGGACAATCATAGAAGTGAAGATGTTTTTCTGCTCGTCCAAGTCTCTTCTTCAGTCCTGGTCAGATTCCTCTGGACACGGCCTCATGTCTGTCTGAAGGGGGCGCTAACGACACTGAAGCTAACGACACTGAAGCTAACGACACTGAAGCTAACGACACTGAAGCTAACGACACTGAAGCTAACGACACTGAAGCTAATGACACTGAAGCTAATGACACTGAAGCTAACGACACTGAAGCTAATGACACTGAAGCTAACGACACTGAAGCTAACGACACTGAAGCTAACGACACTGAAGCTAATGACACTGAAGCTAACGACACTGAAGCTAATGACACTGAAGCTAATGACACTGAAGCTAACGACACTGAAGCTAATGACACTGAAGCTAACGACACTGAAGCTAACGACACTGAAGCTAACGACACTGAAGCTAACGACACTGAAGCTAATGACACTGAAGCTAACGACACTGAAGCTAACGACACTGAAGCTAACGACACTGAAGCTAACGACACTGAAGCTAACGACACTGAAGCTAACGACACTGAAACTGTAAAAGGCTGTTGTCTCTGGTTTCAGCCTTAACGACCCTCTCCTCTGTGTCCTGAGCTGTTCTCTCTGTGTCCTGTTCTCTCTGTGTCCTGTTCTGTTCTCTCTGTGTCCTGAGCTGTTCTCTCTGTGTCCTGTTCTCTCTGTGTCCTGTTCTCTCTGTGTCCTGTTCTCTCTGTGTCCTGTTCTCTCTGTGTCCTGTTCTCTCTGTGTCCTGTTCTCTCTGTGTCCTGTTCTCTCTGTGTCCTGTTCTGTTCTCTCTGTGTCCTGAGCTGTTCTCTCTGTGTCCTGTTCTCTCTGTGTCCTGTTCTGTTCTCTCTGTGTCCTGAGCTGTTCTCTCTGTGTCCTGTTCTCTCTGTGTCCTGTTCTCTCTGTGTCCTGTTCTCTCTGTGTCCTGTTCTCTCTGTGTCCTGTTCTCTCTGTGTCCTGTTCTCTCTGTGTCCTGTTCTCTCTGTGTCCTGAGCTGTTCTTTAGTTTTGTCTTAAAATGTTCATGGGTTTGAAAAAGACTGAAATCTCAAACTGAAGATTCAACTGAAGTTTTGCGGCGCCACGTTGCTCTGTGTTGTAGAGGCTCCTCCCACTCACTGGGATCCCACTGAATGTGGATCCAAACAAGAAGATCACACGAGAAGAACAAAGAACAAACTCCTCAGACTGACCAGTGTCTCCAGGTAGAAGTTTACAGGAAACACAGAGACACAAACACAGAGACAGAGACAAACATAGAGACACAAAAACAGAGACACAGACACAGAGGGAAAAGTGAAGGAGGAACAACATGTGGACAAAGTCCTCTCTGTTTGTGGACGTCCAAAATGTGTCTTCAGTAGATCTAAGAAAGACAAAAAACAGGACGACCCAGAAGGAAAGATGGAACTTTTCCTCAAACTGAGGACGTGTCTGAAAAACTTGAGAGAATCTTCACAGTTTGAGATTCTGGACTTTTTCAAATCCACAAACTCTTAAAGATAAAAACTGATTCAACCAAAGGACAAAACAGCTCAGGACACAGAGAGAACAGGACACAGAGAGAACAGCTCAGGACACAGAGAGAACAGCTCAGGACACAGTCTGCTGTCTCTTTGTCTCTTTGTGCAGTTCGTTTGTTTCTGCTGTGAATCTTCAGAGGTGATTTTATTTTCATATAGTTGTTTTTTTTCCAGCCTCATTCACTCAAAGACAGTGTTTGTTTTTTGTTTTTTTGCATTTTATTTTAAGTTTTTAAAAATCACACTCCAGCACATGAAGGTCGTAAACAATAAAATATTTCCTCAAACCAGAAACAGAAAATTCTCAAAATACAAAACCCAAATTATTTACACGATGAACAGATTTTTACAAGTAAAAATTGAAACGAGGCGACTTTAACTGCCCCCGTCAGACGCTCCGCAGATCCGCCGCGGCAAAGTGGTTTTGGTCCAGAGATAAAGTTTAAAAGTCTCTTATTGGTCGATTTCAGGTGTGATGTCACGCTCTCCGACGGTGACGAGTTTACACTTAACACTTTGCAAAAGAAAAACATAAATGACCTGTTTCTAAAAGCAACTTAAGCCCCTCCCCCATCTCAAAAAACTGCAATAAAATAAAATAAAATAAAGCACCTCTCCACAGAGCCGACACGGCAGCTCACTGTGGCTAAAGACGTCACACTGAAGGTAAAATACTGAACCACAACCATGAGGCTTTAACCCACAGAAAACTCTATCAAACGAGCCTTTGCAGATGATGTCATCAACATTCCCAGGGGTGTGACGCTAACTGGAGGCACCGCTCTGTCTGAAGCTGTTAGACTTTAATCTGAGTTTTGTTTCAGCACAAACTCACCATAAAGAGCTGATTTATCTGAAGTACAGCAGGTGATTTGTGCTGTTAAAACAAGTCCCTCGAATAACATTAGCCACAAGCTAGCATTAGCATTAGCATTAGCCAACAGTTTTTCAGTTAGCTAATCTCACCTTTTCATTCAAAATCAAACAGGACCATGAAAAATGTGCTGTTCAGATCCATTTTGTCGTTTATCTTGAGGTTTTCAGACACAGAGTTTGCGAATGTGCGCTTTGTGTCACCGCGGCAACTGCTGGACATTCCACTATAGACATACATGCAGAACCCCCCCGTGTGACGTCACTGCAAAGTATCAGTACGTTTATTCATTAAAAACTACACTCCATTAAAGGCCCGCGCCGCGTTTTGTTTAAGAAAACGACTTTTACTCCAAACAGTTGAAAAAAAAAGCAACAATCTGAGAGAAAACAGGACTGAGCGATGAGAACCATAAGGAACGAACCGATCTCTAGATGAAAACCACATCTGCCTGTGATTATCTCATGACTCAGCAGATTAAAGAGTCAAACGTGATTTATGTTCGTTAACTGTTTAAACACAAAACACCGTAAAGTTTCATTTTTAACACCAGTTCATTTAAAGAATCAACATTTAGATCACGTTTTATTGTTTTTAAAATACTGTATCCGCCCAAATCAAGTATTAACATCATTTATAACATTTCTCCTCTCTTTGCTCTCTGTGCTAAGCCCCTCCCCCTTCAGAGCGCGATCACGACACAATCGGCCACGTCGCACGAATGAACCCACTGCACATCACACCAGGTTTGTCGCGTCGTAGTGCGCAGCTTTGCATCGTGTTTATATGTTTATGGATCACTGTCGCTTGTGGGCGGAGCCTCGTACAGAATCTTACCGCTGACCGTAAACGTGCTGCTTAACTAAAACCTCTTCAGACGCGAGGGATGAGGGGACGACATAATAACGTGGGAGAAAGATAAAAAAAAACAACAACATGATTTTGCATAATACTCCCTCTTTTCGGGGTTAATACTACGTGGCGGCGCTTTTGAACGGCGCGCGCTTCGTTCTAGTGTTTCTTTTTGAGGCAGAAGCGCTCGCCGGTGTGAGACGACATGTGGGCCGTGAGCCGGTCTTTCCTCATGAAGCACTTGTTGCAGATGGCGCAGATGAACGGCTTCTGCCCCGTGTGCGTGGCCATGTGCGCGCCCAGATTATCTTTACGCGTGAACCCTCGGCCGCACACCGGACAGCTGAAAGGTTTCTCCCCCGTGTGCGAGGACATGTGCGAGCGGAGGCGGTACTTCCTGGTGAAACACTTCTTACAGACCGGACAGCTGAACGGCGTCTGGGAGAGGTGGATTTTCACGTGACGGTCCAAATGATCCTGAAGAGCGAACTGCGCCTCGCATTCTGAACAGCTGAAAGGTGTGCTTCCGGTGTGGACGGCCAAGTGAGTCTTGAAGTCGTGTTCCCGCGTGAAGTCTTTCCCGCAGACGGGGCAGTTAAACCCCACGTGGGACGCCATGTGTTTCTGTAGCTCGCCGCTGCGTTCAAACGTCTCTCCACAGGCCAGACACTCGTGAGTCTGCATTTTGTTCTCGATGTCGTGGTCTGAAAAACTCTCGTTGAGCATCATTTCCAAAGAGTCGTCCTTATGGTCGTAGTTTTCTCCGTCCTCCGTTTCCATCCGCTTTGTCTCGCTGCTGCCCCCCGGTGGTTCCCAGTCCTCATCACTTTCCGAGTCCGAGTCGACCTGTTCGACTTTCTCCGATTCCTGAAAGTGTTTAAAGTGGATGTCCTCCTGTCCATACCCATGTCCCTCCACTTTCCCTTCACAGCCATGTCCCTGTGTCTTCTCCCCATATCCATATCCTTGTGTCTTGTCTCCTATGTAGCCGTGTCCCTGTGTCTTGTCTCCGTATCCATGTCCCTGTGTCTGTGTCTTGTCTCCGTATCCATGTCCCTGTGTCTTGTCTCCGTACCCATATCCCTGTGTCTTGTCTCCGTACCCGTGTCCCTGTGTCTTGTCTCCGTAATGTCCCTGCGTCCCAGGACCCTCTCTGTGATCAGTTTGTTGTTGGAACAGTGAGGACAGGTTTCCTCCGTTCTCTCCTTTCACCAGGATGTCGGGGATGAAGGCCAACTCCTCCTCCTCACGTCTGCCGCTCTGCTCCTCCTCCGGGTCTGAGGACGGGACAAAGTCTTCGGCTCGGACGGGCTCAAACTGGACACCTGCGGGGGACAATGCAGAATCAGCGTTACTGTGCGTCTACAGTTCTCATCTCCGGCTTCAGTGGATCGTTATGTCATAATCTGCACATTTTAAGTCACGATATTCATCTAAAATTCCTGTTTCCACCCACCCCCTATCCCCGCCCACTCGTCTCTTTGGTTTACTTTTTAATCGTGGTTTTGCCGCGTCTCTACATGCTCCGGCACAAAAACATAAGAGACAATAACTTTTCAAACCACGATTAGCTCAAAGACGTAAATAATAGTAACGATCATCAGCGCGTACAACTCACCGGCTGCTACGCTAACGCTAGCTTAGCCCAGAGTCTTAGCTCGTACACTTTCGGTCAGTTAAAACAGTGTGAGCTCTGAACGACTGCGGTCTCTTTTTAACCCGAGACGTGTCACCGAGGAAACTGCAGCTAAACGTGTTCATTGTTTTCAAACAGCGCTGGACCCGGAAGTGACGTCACGGCGAGTCCACGGGCGTCTCTGCTGCTTCAAACGTGTTGGATTCACAGTTTGAGTTGGTGCAGTTACTGAGCAGATCGCCGTTTCATAGAGGATCTTGTCGTACTTCTACAAACATGTTCTTGGATTCGTTTCTCTGTCTCTCAAACGTAAACTCTGAACAGAATCAGATTTTTAAGCATATTTAAAGTCTAAGTGTGGCACATTGTTGTTAAACCTGGTCCTGGACAGAGCCTGATGTTTGTGCTCGACCTGCAGTGTCAGATTTAAGTCTATTCTCGTGATTTTTGTTCGCCTTTGTCCTTAAACTGTGCGTTGCAACCCTGGAATTTCCCCCGTGCGGGACAGACTCTGCTGTTAAAGGTTCTGTCTCAGATATTTAGCAGATCTGGTTGGACAGGATGCTAACCCCGCAGAACTCTCACATCTCTGCGGATCTTTTGTGACGCTCCATAAATGACAGAACCCTCTGACCCCGTGACCCCTGACCCTCTGACCCGCGGCTCGGACCTGCTCCATGAGAGTTCCGCGGCAGAACCGAGTCCAGGAGCCGCTGTTTCCTCTGGTTCTCCTCCTTGGAGCGGCTCAGTTCCTCCTCATACTCCGCTATCGTCCTCTCCACCAGCGCAAAGATCTCCTCCGCAGCCGCAGTCAGCCGCTCGTTCACCAAAGTGCGCAGAGTTTGGCCTTTCGACATTTTCCGCACAGTTTTTCTCTAGTTTGAGCTTTAGCACGAAGCTAACGCCGCGGACCGTGGACGTGTGCCGCGATCAGACAAAACACCCGTAAAGCGCCGCCCACTGTCGTGACGCAGCCTGACTGTCGTAAAAGGCCGTAAAGCAGGACGGCGTGAACGTGGCGCCCCCTGTGGACATTTGAAAAACAAACGCCTTTTCCTGTTAATCTGTTATTTTAAAGGATCCGCCCTGTTTTTATGTTTATATTTAAGATCTGCACTTTGTTAAACTGATGTTTTATGTTAAACACGTTTGAAAAGAAAATATGAATAAATGACACAACATTTTTAAAATAAGATGAACATAAAAAATAAATGAAAAGTGACAAAATGACAAAATGTTTAGAATTGATTTTGTCCAGAGTCAAATTACAGTCCATATAAACAAACAATAAAAAACTAAATAATGTTCACTCCTTCGACGTTTGTCCAGTTGACAGGGTTCTGTCCCTCTGTCCCTCTGTCCCTCTGTCCCTCTGTCGTTCTCTCGTTCTGTCGTTCTGGTGTAAATACTCAGATTCTCAGGGGACAAAGGACCAGAGGGAGAGACGTGTGACGGCGGGAGGCTGTCCACTCTGTGTCCTGTCTGTGTCCTGTCCACTCTGTGTCCTGTCCACTCTGTGTCCTGTCCACTCTGTGTCCTGTCCTGTCCGGTCTGTGTCCTGTCTGTGTCCTGTCCACTCTGTGTCCTGTCCACTCTGTGTACTGTCTGTGTCCTGTCCTGTCTGTGTCCTGTCCACTCTGTGTCCTGTCCACTCTGTGTACTGTCTGTGTCCTGTCCTGTCTGTGTCCTGTCCGGTCTGTGTCCTCTCAGGTCTGTGTCCTGTCCACTCTCTGTCTTGTCTGTGTCCTGTCCACTCTGTGTCCAGGGCCTGAAAACTGAAACTGATTCATCACCAAAAAGTCGACATTGACTCTCAAAAATATATAAATATATTTTTTGTGTCCAAATATGAAATAAAAAGTCCAGATCACACGGTTCTGATCTGATCATTTCAGCTCTGAATCTCGACTGAAGCTGAACAGCGCCCTCTGCTGGTGTTAGTGTTTTATCCACAGATCAAATTAAACCTGGTCCAAACACAGAATCATTAAACTCTGTGTTTTATCGACTCTGATGTAAAATGATGTTTCCTCTGTCTCTGTTGTTACGTTTTAAGGTTTATTTTGTTAAAGTTACAACGTTATATTTGTTATAAACGGCTGCATCGACGGCACCTTGACTTTTATAATATCAAATAATAAATAATTAAAAATAACATACGTAATGTAAGAACGAAGACAGAGAAGGAAGTGCAGTCTGTGGTTTAGGCCTGTCCCATTTCAGCACGAAGGCGTCTACACCGAGGACGACACGTTCTCTGTGCTTCAAAGATACTTAGGGGAGTACTTTGAAGGGTACTTTGAAGGGTACTTTGAAGGGTACTTTGAAGGGTACTTTGAAGGGTACTTTGAAGGGTACTTTGAAGGGTACTTTGAAGGGTACTTTGAAGGGTACTTTAAAGGGTACTTTAAAGGGTACTTCAACGGATACGGTGTGACAAACGTTTTTAAATTTTCGTTTTTGTCACACCGTATCCTTTAACGGATACGGTGTGACAAACGGATAGGTGTGACAGTGGTTCATTGATTCATGAGGTTTATATAAAGAGCTTGGTAAAACATTAAAATCACAAATAAACAAAACACGAGGCAAATACGAGTCAGGTTTGTGGAGATGCAATAAGCACAACAAAAATGAAAACAATATGTCACAGTTTTTGGCTAAAATGTTCCTCCCGTTTAAAGCCACAATTTGTATTTCATTTCAGGGTCTGGTGTTTATATCATAGACGTAATGTGGGCGTGGCCATGTGACCCGAGCTCTCTCATTGGTCCATTTGTTTAGTTTGTTTTAGGGAAATAAAACAGATGAACTTTATTAAACATCGGGATGAAAAGTCAAACTCTGAGACAAAAGAGAAGCCATTATGTTCCAGAACAAGACTTTACTGCACAGATCAACATTACAAATAATAAACATGTGAGATTACACCGGATGCCCTCCCTGACAGTGTCACAGACGCCTGAGTTTGAAGTACACTTCATTTGAACTAATAAATGTTCTTTATTCATATCGTGTCTGAAACCTCTGGGTCCCACTAACCATTAGGTTTGTGGTTGTGTCCTGGAGTTCTTTGGTGGTTGTTTTTTGTAACAGTTTTCCCTTAAGTGAGTTTGCTCCGGTCAAACTTCACGGTCACAAACAGAGACTGTGCGTATAACTGGGTGTAGCTCACCCGCTCACCGCCGCCAGGCTCCAGACGACAACTATTGTGTCTGTAAATCAAGATCTGAACATTAAAAACAGACAAATCAGGTCCTTCTGTCCCCGAGGTCGCTCCTGTTAGCGTTAGCAACAGGTTTGATTGACAGCGTTGCTAGGCACCCGCTCCCTGCTAAACCAGCGCTGTGGGAGGAAAGGGGCGTTACCTTCAACAGCCTGGCTCTGGATTGGCTCTTTGGTTGCTATGATACTTGTGGTCAGTTTTCCTAATATGTAACTCTGCCCCAGATCGTCCCTGCTCCAGCCTCGACGAGCTTCATTTGACTCAACGCTGTGGTGATGTCACACTCACTCAGTCCTTTACACAGTCTGTGGTCGTATATAACGTCTTTAATGGTCAAACACATTTCAGAGGCTGTGTGAGTCTGCACCGGTCACACTGGTCACTGAAGAGTTTGCTTATGAGCTGGTGTGAGTTTGCATGTGTCTCTGCAGATGCTCGTTCCGGGTGAATCCTTTGCTGCAGAATGGACAGCTGAAAGGTCTGTCTCCCGTGTGCACTTTCCTGTGTCTGATGAGCGGCGGCTGAGAGGAGAACCTGGCCCCACAGTCTGAACAGCTGAAAGGTTTCTCCCCTGAGTGCAGAGCCAAGTGCGCCTGCAGATTCCCCTTCTGTGAGAAGGTTTTGCTGCAGACGTGACACCTGAACGGCCGGTCGCCCGTGTGCACTGCCATGTGGTACTGCATGGAACCTTTTCGAGTGAACTTTTTCCCACACACTGAACAGCTGTAAGGTTTCTCTCCAGTGTGGACGACCATATGTCTCTTTAAATCTTTCGAATTCCCAAAAACCTTCTCACACACGGCGCACTGCTTTTGTGTGCGACCTCCCGTGCGTTTTGCTCCCTCTGAAGATTGAAACGTGTTCACGCAGGAAGATTCTTTCTCTTCGTAAAACTGCTCTGTCTCAGGTTCCCAGACCGGAGCCTCTTCTCCTCGATCGTTCTCTGAGTCCATAGACTGCTCAGTTTGTTTATCGTGTAAATATCCCTGCGTTTCAAAGTTCATTTCTGTTTTTCCATAATCCAAGTTTTCATTGAAGCTTTGGAATGGTTCTGTTTCCCAGTGGACTCCTGGTTCTGGCTCCTGACGATGTTCCAGGTTTTCCTGCTTTAGTCTCAGGACGTTCTCCTCTTCTTCAGCGTTCTCCTCTGGAACAAAAAACAAACGGAAACTGTCAGATTTTTGGAACCAAGACTCACTTTTATTATCAGGCCTTTGAAGAAACATGTTCTTCTGTTTTAATGTTTCCTCGTCACACACAGACCTGGAGTTGTGTTTTGTTTCATTCTCACATGTTTAACACACAAACCTGCAGATTTAGGCTGAGCTCTTCTCTCAAACTGAAAACACTCTGTTCCACCTTGTGATGTCATCATGTGGTGATACAGGAAGTGCTCTATAAATACAGATCATTATTATATATTAAATCACCAAAGCACATTATTATTTTTACTGATTAAGGCACAAAACCTTTTTCCGACATGTTTCTTTAGGTTTGACTTGTCTGAACTGCCCTGAACACAACAGCGACGCAGAGACACTGAGAGGGAGACGTTTGAACAGACACGGCGGCGATTTACAGCACGATTATGAAATGTACTCAAGTAAGGCAAATGTACTCGAGTAGGAGCACTGCTACCTTAAATAATATTAAGTCATTGGTTTAAAAGTTTAAAAACACAGTGGAGCACTTCCTGTATTGCCACATGATGACGTCACAAGGTGGAACAGAGTGTTTTCTGTTACACATCTGCAGGGTTTATGTGTGATGATGATGATGTACAGTTTATATTTGTAGTTCATGTATTTATTCTTATCTTCTGTCATGTATAAATTTTACTTTGTCCAAGGAGGAAAAACCCATAAAAATAAAGACACAACTGCGCACGTGCAGGAAAAGTGACTCAGTGCAGCTTTAAAACAGTGAGTGTAAACGCCTCACCTGCTCCTCCCTGCTCCTGGAGTCGCCTGAGAGCCGAGTCCAGGAGCCGCTGTTTCCTCTGGTTCTCCTCTTTGGAGCGGCTCAGTTCCTCCTCATACTCCGCTATTGTTCTTTCAAACAGCGCACAGATCTCGTCCGCAGCCGCAGTCAGCCGCTCTGTCACCTGCGCTCTCAGTCTGCGCCTCTTTTCACACATTTTACACACGGCACTTAGCTTTAGCTTTAGCACGGAGCTAACCGGAGCTAACAGGGGCTAACCGGGGCTAACCGGGGCTCACAGGAGACACAGTCCGCCTTGAGCGCGCTTCAGTCCGGGCTCTTTCTGTCGAAGCCGCGGCCTCAGACTCAGCGGATTTTTCACGGTATTTTTTCCGCTGTTCCTCACGTTTCACTAAATCTGCAAAGAGCAAACCTCAAAACACTGGACAGTCACGTGGACACGAGCTCCACTACAGCCCCACTGCGCCCCCGCGTGGACACGAGCTCCACTACAGCCCCACTGCGCCCCCGCGTGGACACGAGCGATAATGTCACACAAAACACCAACAATCAACAAAAAGAACAAACATATTAAACAAAGTCTGTGGACAAACCCTGGACAGAGAAGAGTAAACACGTGAGTAAACACGTGAGTAAACACGTGAGTCTGTGACAGATGAATCTACAGGACCAAAAGTGACGAAACTGGAAATAAATAAATAAATAAATACAAGAATAAATGTTGTGATGCGTCAATATAAATATAAATGTGCAAATACATTTAGATATTATGAGCATGAATGAGCTGTTTACATAAACACACAAACACGCACAAATACAGACACACACACACACCTACACACCCCCACCCCTACATACACACACACACACAAACACAGAAATACACACACACACACACGTGTATTTTTAAATATAATTTTAGCTATTTATTTATAAACACAGTTCCGTCCCTCGTCGTCTGTGACTTTTGTCACGTGTGTTTTGATCCACATGGGACCAGCCATGACCATGAACTAAGTATAAATAAAGTTTAACGACAATGAACAGAAATAATCTGTAAAATGAACGAACTAAAACCACAGAACAACAATCCCAGGGTTTGCCCCACAGTCCAAACCAAACGAAACGAATCTCCAGGAAAACACAAAACACTGAAATATTTAAGGACAAGATCAAACTCTGGGATCAGGAAAATGATTCTGTGTCGCCACGACTACAACGAACCAACGAGCAACGAACCAACGAGCAACGAACCAATGAGCAACGAACGAACAACGAACCAACGAGCAACGAACGAATGAAATGTCATCGTTTCAAAGTTGAACAAGACAAAGTTTTATAGTTCTTTATTATGACAAAAATACAATATTAATAGAACTTTAAATTTACAGTAAAAATATCAAAAGTCCTGGCTCAGTCCTGGTTCAGTCCTGGTTCAGTCCTGGTTTAGTCCTGGTTTAGTCCTGGTTCAGTCCTGGTTTAGTCCTGGTTTAGTCCTGGTTCAGTCCTGGTTTAGTCCTGGTTCAGTCCTGGTTCAGTCCTGGTTTAGTCCTGGTTTAGTCCTGGTTCAGTCCTGGTTTAGTCCTGGTTCAGTCCTGGTTCAGTCCTGGTTTAGTCCTGGTTTAGTCCTGGTCTAGAGCAAATAAAGGTGTGTTCTGAGTCCGTGGAGCAGTTGGTCTGGATCCAGTTTTTGGGATTTTTAATGAGGACACACTCCGGAGACAGCGCCCCCTTCAGTCCAGACAGCTCCATCACGTCACTGTCAACGACGTCAGAAAAATCTGAAACAAAAACAGATCAGGAGTCAAACCCACAACCTGCTCACTGAGAGGAGGATAACCACTGTGCCACAGTCACACAGGGAGGACTCCACTCAGAGAGACCAAGAGTCGAACCCACAACCTCCCGGTGAGAGGAGGACACTGACCTGTCCAAAATGGCCGCCTGCCGCTGAACCTCCAGAGCCAGAACAGATCTCTCCTGGACTGGACCGACGCCAAACTGCTGTTGAACCTGAACAACGGATTTTTACAGTTTCTTAAGTTTGGTTTGATCTTCATTTGGATGTTTTGTTGGTGTTTGCTCTTGAGCACTTTTGCCTCACAGGTGGAAGGTCCCTGGTTCGATTTCTAGACAGTTTGGGGCCTTTGCATGTTCTTCCTGTGTCTGTGTCTGTGTCTTAATTTTATAATTAAAGAGAACAGAATCCTCAGTTCAGAATAGTTTCAAAACTATTTCAAATATACTTCAACACGTGATCTGAGCCAGAGTCAGTGTCCGGGTCAGGACCTCGGTCAGGGTCACTGCTTTAGAGAGAACAAACTCCACAAAGGCCGCACACAGATGAGGAGCTGAACCGGAAACCCTCCTGCTTTGGGGTGGAGTGAGCTAACCACTCTGCCACTTTAGTCCCCTCGAATCAAAGTGAAAGGTGAAAGGTCAGACTCACAGTTGGGAGCAGGAGCGGTGTGCGCTGCCCCAGGACGCCACAGACGAGCTGAGGAGGAAACAGTGCCCCCTGTGGAGAGTCCAGGAGCCGGCGGGACAGACGCCGCTGGGGCCCCTCTGTGAACACAGAGAGAAGAGTGAGGAAGGCCGGGCCAAAATGAGAGTCAAGTTTGAGCACATTATTATTATTATTATTATTATTGTTATTGTTATTGTTATTATTATTGTTATTATTATCATTATCATTATTATTATTTTTATTATTTTATTATTATTATCATTATTATTATTATTATTATTATTATTATTATTATTTTATTATTATCATTATCATTATTTTTTATTATTATTATTTTATTATTATTATTATTATCATTATTATCATTATTATCATTATTATTATTATTATTATTATTATTATTATTATTGTTATTATTATTATATTTTATTATTATCATTATTATCATTATTATTATTATTATTATTGTTATTGTTATTATTATTATATTTTATTATTATCATTATCATCATCATTATTATTATTATATTATCATTATTATTATCATTATTATTTTATTATTATTATTGTTATTATTATTATCATTATTTTATTATTATTATTATTATTATTATACACATGTCAGGTTTCTGTGCTTCTTGGGGATATTCCATTCATTTCCAGGAGACTGATCCTAACCTGAACCAAACTTGCTCGACCCTCGTCTTAACCTAAACCCCGACCTGTTTGAACCCAGATGTTACCTGTGGGGTGGTGGCGCCCTCTGGTGGTGTCGGGGCATCTCTGAGCGGCTGCTCCAGGACCTGCTCCACTTTGAGAGGAGTCAGACTGTGGAACTGTGGACCGGACAAATAAGTCACCGCTTTACCTGAACGAGGAGGACGCCTGTACAACTACTGGACAGAAGAGTGATGCAGGAGCCTATGTCACTCTGTATCACTCTGTATTACTCTGTATCACTCCATATCACTCCATATCACTCCATATCATAATATCCATATTAGTTTGGGATCAGCTCATATTAATTATGACATAAGATTAATCATATATTATCTGAAAGTTCTTTGACGACTCTCACGTCTCTGAGCTTTAAAAATGGCTCCACTTTTTGAAAATATTGTGAAAAAATCATGTGACTTTTGTTTCTTCAAAGTGACAGAGACGACTCTTTGTGTCAGTTTGTTTGATGTGGACAGGCCCAGTGATCACACAGATATGAAACATAAACATCATAAAAAACTCACCGTCCAGACTCGCTCCTGCCCCCTGTCTGTCGACAAGTGCACCTACACAAACAATCTCTTTAATAAATAAATTAAAACATTTAAAAGAACTTAATATTAGTGTTGGGGCCTTTAAAAACTCTTAAAGAGTCAGAGGGCCCACGTGTGAGAACTATCAAGCTCCTGGACAAGTGAAACATGAATGGAAACCTGTAACCCTCTTATTTTCACTCAAATCAGCTGCTCTCAGAAGAATCTGGACCAGTTTGGTCCAAAACCACTAATAAAAATATCTCTAAAATTCTAAAATTAATTCTACCTGGACTTTACCTCATTACAATTAGTGAGATCTGCTTCAGCTTTGAGGAGAACTGTCAAAACTCAACAAATGTTCACTCTATTGTCTCTGCTCCTCCCTCCAGAGACTGGATCTAATCTTATATTTACCAAAAATAATCCAGGCGGGATTTGATTCTGATGTTTCTCTGAGCAGAGCCTGTTCCACTTATTATGAGAGTAAATCACACTCTTATGAGAGTAAATCACACTCTTATGAGAGTAAATCACACTCTTATGAGAGTAAATCACACTCTTATGAGAGTAAATCACACTCTTATGAGAGTAAATCACACTCTTATGAGAGTAAATCACACTCTTATGAGAGTAAATCACACTCTTATGAGAGTAAATCACACTATTATATTGAGAGTAGATCACTCTTATGAAAGTAGATCGTTCAAATTCACTTCATTTTATAAATCAGATGTTTCGTCCCGACAGTTACTCTGTAAATTACTCTTACTTGAGTGGTACTTTTCCCAAATACTTTTGTACTCTTACTTGAGTGATTTCTTGGACTTTGTACTTCTAAATATTAAAGTAAAGTTCTTTACTTGAGCACAGTTTGTGACTACTCTACCCCCCTCTGACAGTAAACATCATGTACATGTGATAGAGCGCCCTGTAGTGTGTGTCAGAGGAACTGCAGGACTCACCCTCTGTCTCTGGTCTCTGTGGGTCTCTCTGTGGACCTGGGTTTGGACTTGGGTTTGGACCTGGGTCTGGTACCTCCTCAGGTCCTTGGGGTTGGTCCGTCTCTGGTCTCTGAGGTCCTGGTACACTCCGGTCTGGTCTTGATCCTGGTCTTGGTCCTGGGTCCAGGCCTGATCCCTCAGGCTAAAGTCCAGTACTCGGTTTGGGACGTCCCCTCGAGGAGGACTCCGTGGATCCGGTTCAAAGATCAACTCGGTCTCAATTTCTGTAACAGGGTCTAAGTCCTTCTCTGGACCAGGACTGAGACCAGGATCTGGACCAGGACTGAGACCAGGATCTGGACCAGGACTGAGACCAGGATCTGGACCAGGAGGGACCAATGGAACAAAGTCCTCAAAAGACTCAAAAGGATCACAGCGACCTGGAAAAGGAAAGTCCTGATTTAGAGCAAAGGAAACGCAACATTACACCGTCCTGGTTCAGTCCTGGTTCAGTCCTGGTCTAGTCCTGGTCTAGTCCTGGTTCAGTCCTGGTCTAGTCCTGGTCTAGTCCTGGTTCAGTCCTGGTCTAGTCCTGGTCTAGTCCTGGTCTAGTCCTGGTCTAGTCCTGGTCTAGTCCTGGTCTGGTCCTGGTTCAGTCCTGGTCTGGTCCTGGTCTGGTCCTGGTTCAGTCCTGGTCTAGTCCTGGTCTAGTCCTGGTCTGGTCCTGGTTCAGTCCTGGTCTAGTCCTGGTCTAGTCCTGGTCTAGTCCTGGTCTGGTCCTGGTCTGGTCCTGGTCTGGTCCTGGTCTAGTCCTGGTCTAGTCCTGGTCTAGTCCTGGTCTAGTCCTGGTCTAGTCCTGGTTCAGTCCTGGTCTGGTCCTGGTTCAGTCCTGGTCTAGTCCTGGTCTACTCTTGTTGGGACCTTGTCTGGGATCCAGGATCTCGACCCGGGCTGAGGTCCTGGTTCCGAGGACTGAGTTCTGTGTTTTTTTCAGCAGAACGGTGAAGGACTCGTGGTTCTCCTCCAGAGCGTCAGCGATGAGGAAAATGTTCCAGGTTTTTACATTTACGCCTGAACAAAAAACAGAAACATGAATATTTAAAGGGCCAGTATCACACAAAACTGACTCCTGTCGCTTTAAGTCATGTTCCTACGCTGTTCCCTCCTCAAAAACAGACCTGGAGTTGTGTTTTGTTTCATTCACATGTTTGAGTCACACTTTATTATTAGTCTGTCACATCTACAAAGCTCAAAATGCGACGTTCCACCTTGTGATGTCATCAAGTGGTAGTTTTCAAGTGAACTCCTCCTTTTACCTTTAGTTCAGTCGAGATAAGAGACAACTCCAGGACTGAAATGATCCAGATGATTCTAGTGAAGGTGGAGTTTAAAAACACAGTGGAGCACTTCCTGTATCACCACATGATGACATCACAAGGTGGAACAGAGTGTTTTCAGTTATAAATCTGCAGGTTTGTGTGTTAAACATGTGAGAATGAAACAAAACACGACTCCAGGTCAGTGCAGTAAATGAAATAACAGTCTGATTCTCTCAGACGTTTATGAAACCAGCGTTTTGGAAAGAAATGACAGAACAGAAACTTCATAAAGATTCTTGGTGAGGGATTGACTCGTCACATTCACCTCGTTCATCTTCGAGCTTAAAGCTGCACTGTGTAACCTTTCTGGAGGAATGTTCCACAGTGTGGCATTAATGGGAAAACTTTTGATTCTGACCTGGGTCAAACTGCAGCAGCGTCGCCGAGCTGTGGGTGAAGTCTACGCCCACTTTAGCCCCGCCCTCCTCCACCTGGAACAGAAGCACGAACCCTGTGGTGAAACGGCGCTCAGTAGAAGCAGCAGTGGCACCAGGAGCATTTTTACCTGAATAGAGACAAAGGCCGGGTCTGAACTGAACCCAGTTCTCTGGACTTGGATCTGCAGAGTCCCTGAGGTCTCACAGGTTCTGTAACACGAGGCCGAGAACTGCACCCGAGACCAGGACAAGTCCAGACTGAGGGAAGACCGGGTTAGAACCAGGACTACAGCAGGACTAGACCAGGACTAGACCAGGACTAGACCAGCACTAGACCAGGACTAGATCAGCACTAGACCAGGACTAGACCAGGACTAGACCAGGACTAGACCAGGACTAGACCAGGACTAGACCAGGACTAGACCAGGACTAGACCAGGACTAGACCAGGACTAGACCAGGACTCACCTCTGTGGGGGCAGGCTGTTTCCCGCCGGGTCCGACAGGACGAACAGGAAGTTGTCATTTGTGACATCGACGTCGACAGGAAGTAGATAAACCACCGACTTTTGGTTTATGTCCCTCTGAGTGAAACGGCTCTGAATGTACGACCCTGGAACAGAGACAAGGCCAGGTCTAAACCAGGTCTAAACCAGATCTAGACCAAAACTGCACCAAGACTGAGCCAGGACTGAACCAGGACTGGACCAGGACTGGACCAGGTCTAAACAAGGTCTAAACCGGGACTAGACCAGGTCTAGACCAGGTCTAAACCAGGACCAGGACTGTTACCTGTGAGCATGTTCTCCAGGTGTCCGTGTCTTGGGGGTCGGGTGATGGTGTAGGTCAGTTCTTGGTCCTCTGAGTCTGGGTCTGAGGCCTGGAGGTGGGACCGGTCCAGGATGATCCCAAAGCGTCCAGAGGCCAGAGCAGTGACCGCTGTGGGGGACAGTCTGGACACGAGCGAAGGAGGGACGTCTGGACGCTCAATCTGCACCACACAAGACAAGTACTACTACTGCAGGTACTACAGGTACTACTACTATTACCATTACTCCCACCACTACTACAGGTACTACTACTATTACCATTACTCCCACCACTACTACAGGTACTACTACTATTACCATTACTCCCACCACTACTACAGGTACTACTACTATTACCATTACTCCCACCACTACTACAGGTACTACTACTATTACCATTACTCCCACCACTACTACAGGTACTACTACTATTACCATTACTCCCACCACTACTACAGGTACTACTACTATTACCATTACTCCCACCACTACTACAGGTACTACTACTATTACCATTACTCCCACCACTACTACAGGTACTACTACTATTACCATTACTCCCACCACTACTACAGGTACTACTACTATTACCATTACTCCCACCACTACTACAGGTACTACTACTATTACCATTACTCCCACCTCTACTACAGGTACTACTACTATTACCATTACTCCCACCACTACTACAGGTACTACTACTATTACCATTACTCCCACCTCTACTACAGGTACTACTACCAGTGTCTTGTCTTGTCTCCAGGTCTTGAGCTGGTCTTGGTCAGGACTATCTGAGCTGGAGGATTTGATCTGTTGTGCATGTTTTGTTTGTTTTTAGTCCTGATTCAGGCTTGTTTCAGTCCTGGCTTAGTCCTGGTTTAATCCTGGTCCAGTCCTGGTTTAGTCCAGGTTTAGTCCAGGATTAGTCCTGGTTTAATCCTGGTTTAGTCCTGGTTTAGTCCTGGTTCAGTCCTGGTTTAGTCCTGGTTCAGTCCTGGTTTAGTCCTGGTTTAGTCCTGGTTTAGTCCTGGTTTAGTCCTGGTTTAGTCCTCATTTAGAACCTGTATGGTGAAGACGGCGGGCTCAGTGCTGATTCGTCCATACAGGAGGAAGCCAGCGTTTGATTGGTCCGTGGGCAGGAAGTGGAACGCGTCGATGGAAGCGCGAGTCTTGGGGTCGTGTCGGTACGTTACTCCAGCCTGGTCCAGGTCCCACTGCGTGAAGTGCCTGAGGAGAGGTCAGAGGTCATCAGGACCAAAACAGTCTGTCAAAACCAGGACTAAACCAGGACTAAAATCAGACACTAATCGATACTAGAACTAGTATCAAAACTAGATCCTCATTTGAGCAGGTTCAATACTAAAAAAGTCCAACTGACAGAAATGAACCTTTCCTGAATCTGTTTATACTGAGACCAGTGCACACCACGGACCAGTGTGAACTACTGCACACTGAGGATTACACACATGTAACACACATGCAACACACATATAACACACATGTAACACACATGTAACACACATGTAACACACATGGAATAGAACACAAAGTACAACATTTAATGTGGAACATTTAATGTGGAAATGTCAGTATTGTGACAACACTAAATGTAGGTGAGTATTTAAATTCAAAGAGTCAGAGGTGCAGTTCAGGTTACATGCAGTAGAGGGCAGTGTAATCCTGTGCGTCTCAGATGAAGCAGAGTCAGTCTGAGGGGCTGGTGGCTGAAGTACAAATGAAATGAAGTATACTTTTGAAACTATTGTTTTATTTTGAAGAGTCTGAACTAAGGAGGTAGGTGAAAACATAAAACCTCTCTACTTTTTGAGACAGAGAAAATCAAACTCCTGAACAGGACCATGAACGATCACAGGCTCCTGATCATGTGCTCTTTAAATCACTTTTGGATTTTTTCTTGTGTCACCGTGGTAACTGCTGAACGTTCCAACCACAGAGATACATGTAGAACACCGATAACACACAGAACGAGGCTTTAATCTCAGAGAACTCAGGCTGAATGTTACACACAGATAACACACAGAATGTTACACACATAATGTTACACACAGAATGTTACACACAGAATGTTACACACAGAATGTTACACACAAATAACACACATAATGTTACACACATGTTACACACTGAATGTTACACACCTGTTGGCTTTGTCCAGAGGCTCTCCGTGCAGCAGGAGCCTGCCGTACCGGGGCATCTGGGTGATTTTGTAGGTGAGGTTAACCACAGCAGTGTCGGGGTCGGTCAGGAGCAGGTGAGATCTGGTTATGATCCCAGTGGAACCCTCCTGAACCCGGAGTCCTGAGTTCTGGACCAGAGTGGGCGGGATTCTGTCCATGTGGAGGATGTGGACCAACAGAGACCCGGGGACTGAAGAGACGCCATTAGACACGACGAAACTGAGGAGACGAGAGAGGACTGAACCAGGACTAAACCAGGTCTGAACCAGGTCTAAACCAGGACTGAACCAGGACTGAACCAGGTCTGAACCAGGTCTAAACCAGGACTAAACCAGGACTAAACCAGGACTAAACCAGGACTGAACCAGGACTAAACCAGGACTGAACCAGGACTAAACCAGGACTAAACCAGGACTAAACCAGGACTAAACCAGGACTGAACCAGGACTAAACCAGGACTGAACCAGGACTAAACCAGGACTAAACCAGGACTAAACCAGGACTGAACCAGGACTGAACCAGGACTGAACCAGGACTGAACCAGGACTAAACCAGGACTAAACCAGGACTAAACCAGGACTGAACCAGGACTGAACCAGGACTGAACCAGGACTGAACCAGGACTAAACCAGGACTAAACCAGGACTAAACCAGGACTAATCCAGGTCTGAACCAGGACTAAACCAAGACTAAACCAGGACTAAACCAGGACTAAACCAGGTCTGAACCAGGACTAATCCAGGTCTGAACCAGGACTAAACCAAGACTAAACCAGGACTAAACCAGGACTAAACCAGGTCTGAACCAGGACTAAACCAGGACTAAACCAGGACTAAACCAGGACTAAACCAGGACTAATCCAGGTCTGAACCAGGACTAAACCAAGACTAAACCAGGACTAAACCAGGACTAAACCAGGTCTGAACCAGGACTAATCCAGGTCTGAACCAGGACTAAACCAGGACTAAACCAGGTCTGAACCAGGACTAAACCAGGTCTGAGCCAGGACTAAACCAGGACTGAACCAGGACTGAACCAGGACTAAACCAGGACTAAACCAGGACTGAACCAGGACTGAACCAGGACTAAACCAGGTCTGAGCCAGGACTAAACCAGGACTGAACCAGGACTGAACCAGGACTGAACCAGGACTAAACCAGGACTAAACCAGGTCTGAACCAGGACTAAACCAGGACTGAACCAGGACTAAACCAGGACTAAACCAGGTCTGAACCAGGACTAAACCAGGACTGAACCAGGACTAAACCAGGACTGAACCAGGACTGAACCAGGACTGAACCAGGACTAAACCAGGACTAAACCAGGACTAAACCAGGTCTGAACCAGGACTAATCCAGGTCTGAACCAGGACTAAACCAAGACTAAACCAGGTCTGAACCAGGATTAAACTTAGACTAAACCAGGACTAAACCAGGTCTGAACCAGGACTAAACCAGGACTAAACCAGGACTAAACCAGGTCTGAACCAGGACTAAACCAGGACTCTTATCAATGGGAGTATTAGTAGTAGTGGTAGTTGTAGTAGTATTAATCTGTGATACTCACCTGAACGAGTCCTTGTCTCCCTCGTGGCTGTTGTCGTGAGTGTAACACACCCTCTGAGCCGTCACGTCCAGTTGTGTGAAGTTCCTCAGACGGACTCCGGGGGCGCTCACCAGACTCAGGCTTCCAAGTCGAGGATCATCCTGGATCCTGTAGACCAGGTCCTGAGGAGGTCCAAAGTCCAGTGCCAGGAGATAGTCTGAGCTCAAGACCAGTCTCTCCCCCTCCATGATCCGAGCAGGACGGGTACTCAACTGCAGCGGCCCTGTGATGTCACGAAAAAAGAGAGAGGGTTAGTCCTGGTTCAGTCCTGGCTCAGTCCTGGCTCAGTCCTGGCTCAGTCCTGGCTCAGTCCTGGTTGGTCCTGGTTTAGTCCTGGTTTAGTCCTGGTTTAGTCCTGGTTCAGTCTTGGTTCAGTCCTGGTTCAGTCCTGGTTCAGACCTCTCTCCATGGTCCTGATGGAGATGTAGAAGGTCTGGAGTGGGGTCTCGTTGGTTCGGTCACTGAGGATGAACCGGAAGCTGTCGTGACCTTTTGACCCTGGAGCGACCCCCGTGACCTCTGCGTGATCTTTTCTCTGGTGCACATAGCGGATCCGGTTCATCTCGACATCGGTCTGAGTAAAGTTCTGCCCCGGATACAGAACCGACCAATCAGAGCCACTCTAGACAAGACAGACAAGAGGAACTACTCAGCCTGTGTGAAGAAACTGAGACGTCACAGCTTCAGCTCCACATGAAGGTCCTCGAGGCTGGAGCAGTTAAAGCGAGACTCACGACAAATAGCAAAATAAAAACCCCAGGATCATGTAGAGTGAGTTAATACGAACATTTAAGACCAAAATGATGAGTCTGACAGCAGCAGGTACAGAGAGAGGACACGGTTTTTACATAGAAAGTGAATTGGAGCCAGAGTCGACGGGGCCAAAAGCTCATGATCACTTGTTAGGTTAACTCTGTTCATTTATATATACAGTCTATGGATCAGAGCGAAAGGAGCTGCAGGATAAACTGAAACGTGAATAAACGCACAGCTCCAGGGATGTTTTTGAGGAGTAAACTACATTAAGGTATGACTAAAACTAGAAGAATATTCCCCGTGGTAACCTGCAGAAACAGACATCCTGTGTGACCAGGAGTGAACTGAAGACCCAAACTGCACTAACAAGACCACACCTGCAGGGGGAGCTCATGCAAAAACTACTATTTATGAAGAAAAAAAGAAACAACGTATTTATATAAAGACAGATTCAATGTGTGAATCATGAGTTTTTTCACCAAAAAGCACCAGATCTTCAGCTCCCTCACTCACTCCTCCTCTCTGCTGTCGTCCCATAGAAATCCTCATCGTATAAATAACACGACAAATCAATTAAGACTCAACCGATTAATCGACTAAACAACTACAGCCCGACTTCTGACTGTAAAATTCTACTTGACAAACTAACAGAGAGAGCACTTTTTAGAGCAGCTTCTTCTAAATCTCTCTGTTGATTTGACATTTTTGTATTTGAGCTTCAAACACACGTGAACAATCCTGGAAAGATTCAGTGAGAACAGGTCTGACACTGGAGTTTTCTCAACATTTATGCTCCTGATTTTATTTATTACATTATATTTGAATTTTGCTCTTTAATCACAAAATGGCCGCTGCAATTGTCATAGCAACAGTATCCATATTTCCTCTATTTATAACTCATGGGAAACTAGAGGAGTGATCTAAAATGGCGTCCTGTGGCTGTGTGTTACCTTCTTCTGCAGCGCCCCCTGTCTGGGGACTGTGTTTAGGACGTAGTAGACCTGGTCCAGATCCGAGTCCTGGTCTTCAGCCTCCAGGACCACACAGGACAGGACCCTGGTCTGACCAGAGTCCACCTCAAGACCCGAGTTCCTGAAACAGTCTTCAGTCAAAATCAGAACTTTACATCTGATGCCCTTCCAGTCGCAAAGGCAGAGAAGACACACAGTTAAAGCACAACTATTGACCTTAAGTCTTTATGGTTCTCATCTCTGTGGATCTGTTATAATTTACACATTTTAAACCACAATGTTCATCTAAAACCACTTCATAAAACAAATCCACTGACTTCTGCGTTAGAAAACGGCAGTGTCCAATGGAGCAGACGTCGCCATAAACGTCATCACACCAAAGTGCCGCTGTAGCGCCCCCTATGGACAGATGCACATCACACTAAAGCGCCTCATGCTGTAGCGCCCCCTATGGACAGATGCACATCACACTAGAGCAGCACATTTTTATACATTTGGACTAAAATGACAAAGCAACGCTGACGAATCCAACGAGTATCAACGATTAAGAAAATAAAACTGGAGAAGGAAGTACGGACGCAACAGTGGGCGTGTCGCAGTGGGCGTGTCGCAGTGGGCGTGTCACAGTGGGCATGTCACAGTGGCCGTGTACATCACAGTGGGCGTGTCACAGTGGGCGTGTACATCACAGTGGGCGTGTCGCAGTGGGCGTGTACATCACAGTGGGCGTGTCGCAGTGGGCGTGTACATCACAGTGGGCGTGTCGCAGTGGGCGTGTCGCAGTGGGCGTGTCGCAGTGGGCGTGTCACAGTGGGCGTGTCACAGTGGGCGTGTCACAGTGGGCGTGTCACAGTGGGCGTGTCACAGTGGGCGTGTCACAGTGGGCGTGTCACAGTGGGCGTGTCACAGTGGGCGTGTCACAGTGGGCGTGTACTGGTGCAATGGGGGTAGATGGACAAAATGGCGTCTTGAAAATAAGAGATTAAACTCAAACATGAATGACTCCAAATACAACAAGACTCAACGAGAAGAAATGGAGAAACATCTGAAAAGTCCATGTTACATTCGAGGTCTGCTGTGCACCTGATAACTTCTCTGGTGGAGGGTGCCTGTTCTGTCTCCATGGAGATGTCATTACTTTGCTTATAATGACCCACAGTATGGCATTAAACTTATCTTCATGGAGACGAGCAGGTGGGTCGTATACTGCGTCTTTACGATTTTGACTTCAGCTCATCTGAACGTCTGCAGATGCTTTTGCAGTGTGCAGATTGTTGGGTTGGGGGGACCAATGCTCTACCACTGAGCCACTGTCGCCCAAAGGAGTCTGAAAAACTCAGGAATAAATACAAGAGATTTAAATAGCATATTTTCAGGAGCCTGTGATTAGTCCGAGCTCATGGTCCTGTTTAGGAGTTTGATTTTACACAAAAAAGTGAGAGCGACTGACTGACAAAACTGTTGGCTAATGCTAATGCTAATGCTAATGCTAATGCTAGCTTGTCACAGTTATGTTATTTGAGAAGGACTCGTTTAACAGCACAAATCAGCTCACCTGTTGGAGTTTTTGTCCAGAACCTGCTACTTTTCAGCTGTGGATTTCTTACACGGGCTGTATGCTGGAGGAGGTGCAGAGGAGGAGGAGGTGGAGAGGAGGAGGAGGAGGTGGAGAGGAGGAGGTGAGGGGAGAGGGGGAGGTAGGGGGAGCAGGGTTTAGCTGAAGAGAGAGGGGGTGAGGGGGTTTTGGGCTCTGAACATCTGCAAACATCTGTCTCCTGTCCACACGCCACCCTCCACCGGGACACGGAATAAACACGGAGCAAACACGGAACCACCACGGGAGCACCCGAGGGACCCTGCACGGCCCAAACACGAGCCCAGGCAGAGCGAGGGGAGATGGGGTGGGATCGCTGCCAGAGCCGCCTGTTCTTCCACTTCTACAGAGAACCAGGGAGGACCATGAAAGACCAGGGGGACCACAGCGTCACAGCCCAGGCAGAGGCAGGGGGAGCTGGGGTGGACAGATGCCAGGGCCCCCTGTTCTTCCACTCCACAGACCTGAACAGACCCAGACCAAGCCGAGCCAAAACAAGTCCACACTCAAACCGTAAATGTTTAATCAGCCCAGGGATTATTCTATTTAAATCAGGCCTTTTCTGCAAACTGGACTTTCAGAGTTTTTTTGCCTTGTTGTAGATGTTTCCTGAAGTTGTATTTAGGCTGATTCTTGCACATTTGTTTGGATCTTTAATCACTTATTTTCCAGACGCCATTTTTGTTACACGCGCACTGCTCTGAACTTACATCGCTCTTCAGTTTTATTTTCTTAACCGTTGATACTCGTAGGATTCGTCAGTGTCACGTTGTCATTTTGCTGCTCTAGTGTGACGTGCAGGTGTCCACAAGACGCCCACAGCTCGTTTCTTTTATGAAGGCGTTTTGGATGAATATTGTGATTTAAAATGTGTAAATTTTAACATAATTCTCCACGAGTGTCAGAGATTAGAACTTTAGACACACAGGTACAAAAAGGCCATCACATTTAAGTGTAACGTCACCCAGAGAGGCCCGAGTATCATCTGTTATATCTGAAAATAAAAAGCTAAAATTTATGCCATAATCCAGAAGAAGTTGCAAGTTAGATCTGTGGAAAGGCGAGCCTGTTTACAGTACAGTAACGCACGGTTTTTGAGCATTAAAAACACCTAATGAAATGAATACTTTTATTATATTATATTCATCAGCTGACATGCATTGTGGAAATATAGATAAAAAGGTGAAAAGTGAAAAGCAGCTGAATGTTACACAGTGGGGCTTTAATGTCAGATGCACTGTTCCAAAGCAGCATTATAATATTTGTTGATTAAAGATTTAAAGTGCTGTGGGTTTGAGGCGGTCTGTGTGTAACTGACCGTGAGTCGAGCGACATGTGGCTCTGCTGCTTCACTGACTCACATCAACGCCTCATTTAATCCGGATTAGAACCAGAGACCGCGTTTGCTCAAAGGCCCAGGGCAGCAGGCGTCTGACCCACAGCACCACTGTCACAGAGCTGGACCAAGGACGAAAAGAGGACTGAACCAGGACTAAAAGAGGACTGAACCAGGACGAAAAGAGGACTGAACCAGGACGAAAAGAGGACTGAACCAGGACGAAAAGAGGACTGAACCAGGACTAAAAGAGGACTGAACCAGGACTGAACCAGGACTAAAAGAGGACTGAACCAGGACTGAACCAGGACTGAACCAGGACTAAAAGAGGACTGAACCAGGACTAAAAGAGGACTAAACCAGGACTAAAAGAGGACTGAGCCAGGACTAAAAGAGGACTGAACCAGGACGGAACCAGGGCTGAACCAGGACTAAAAGAGGACTAAACCAGGACTGAACCAGGGCTGAACCAGGACTAAAAGAGGACTGAACCAGGACTGAACCAGGACTAAACCAGGACTAAAAGAGGACTAAGCCAGGACTGAACTGGGACTGAACCAGGACTGAACCAGGACTAAAAGAGGACTGAACCGGGACTAAAAGAGGACTGAACCAGGACTGAACCAGGGCTGAACCAGGACTAAAAGAGGACTGAACCAGGACTGAACCAGGACTGAACCAGGACTAAAAGAGGACTGAACCAGGACTAAAAGAGGACTAAACCAGGACTAAAAGAGGACTGAGCCAGGACTAAAAGAGGACTAAACCAGGACTGAACCAGGGCTGAACCAGGACTAAAAGAGGACTGAACCAGGACTGAACCAGGACTAAACCAGGACTAAAAGAGGACTAAGCCAGGACTGAACTGGGACTGAACCAGGACTGAACCAGGACTGAACCAGGACTGAACCAGAACTAAACCGAGGAGGGCGAAACCAGGATTGGACCAGACAAGGGCATCTGACGCAGAGATACAGGAGGATGGGAGGGCATCTGAGTTACCTGATGAGTATGGGCGTCTGATCGTCCACAGGGGTGACTGTGATGAAGGCCGTGCCCAGGACCAAGTGCTTTCCATCAGACAAACTCAGCTCCACAGAGTCCAGTAGAGTCTCAGAGCCATCATGGACGTACACCAGCCTCAGACCTGAGAGACGGACCAAACCAGGACTAAACAGGGACTGAACCAGGACCAAACAGGGACTGAACCAGGACTGAACCAGGACTAAACAGGGACTGAACCAGGACTGAACCAGGACTAAAAGAGGACTGAACCAGGACTAGACCAGGACTAAACTAGGACCAAACCAGGACTGAACCAGGACTAAACCAGGACTAAACCAGGACTAAACCAGCTCTACCTTGCCGGAGCTCCTGCAGGGTGAACTCTTCCACGCTCAGTGCTGCCCCCTGTTGTTTGTAGAGGGCATTGAGGAGGCGGCCATGTTGTGGAGGACGCAGGACGCTGAAGGTCAAAACATCCAACGGAGCGTCCACATCTGAGGCATCCAACAGCAGAGGAGACAAGTGCTGAAGTCCCCCCTCCTCCACCTGAGACACAGACCAGACTGAACCAGGACTGAACCAGGACTGAACCGGGACTGAACCGGGACTGAACCAGGACTGAACCGGGACTGAACCGGGACTGAACCAGGACTGAACCGGGACTAAACCAGGACTAAACCAGGACTAAACCAGGACTAAACCAGGACTGAACCAGGACTAAAGGACAGTTAGGATGCTTACGGTGAAGTTGTTTAGGTGCAGGACCGGAGGCTCGTCATTAGTCGGGTTGATGATGATGTAGACAGGTGAGGGGGCGGAGCTGTGCAGCCCATCGTTGACAGATAAGGTCATGTGATCTGCGCGTGGTTCTGTGTCGCGGTGCAGAGACTGGACGTAGTTTATGAAGCCGCCGCTCAGGTCCGTCAGAGTGAAGGATTCTGGGAAGACAGAGCAATTAGGAACCCTCCCACCCTCCTGCACAATCCAGACCACATTGGGTCAGGTCTGAACTCTCAGGGGGAGCTCTGGGGTTATAGTTACATGAAACAAAAATGGCACAATTTCTCTGTCAGTTTAAATAAACAAAACTCAAATGATTTTTTCACATCATCTTCAGAAAGTGGACATTATTCACAATCAAAGATGTGAGAATCGTCTAAGGACTTTAACACATGAGATTAATCCCACGAGTTTGTGGAGCCGAAACCAAACTAATAATGAGAAGAATCAAAATCTGTGGAGCACAAGTTTGGAGACTTATATAGAGCTATACAGAGTTTTATAGAGTGATACAGAGTGATATAGTTATATAGTGATTTAGAGTGAGAGTGATTTAGAGTGATATAGAGTGATACAGAGTTATATTGTATAGAGTGATTTAGAGTGATATAGAGTGATACAGAGTTATATTGTTGTATAGAGTGATATAGAGTGATAGAGTTATATTGTTGTATAGAGTGATACAGAGTTATATTATTGTATAGAGTGATACAGAGTTATATTATTGTATAGAGTGATACAGAGTTATATTATTGTATAGAGTGATACAGAGTTATATTATTGTATAGAGTGATACAGAGTTATATTATTGTATAGAGTGATACAGAGTTATATTATTGTATAGAGTGATACAGAGTTATATTATTGTATAGAGTGATATAGAGTTATATTGTTGTATAGAGTGATACAGAGTTATATTATTGTATAGAGTGATACAGAGTTATATTATTGTATAGAGTGATACAGAGTTATATTATTGTATAGAGTGATACAGAGTTATATTATTGTATAGAGTGATACAGAGTTATATTATTGTATAGAGTGATACAGAGTTATATTATTGTGTAGAGTGATACAGAGTTATATTATTGTATAGAGTGATACAGAGTTATATTATTGTATAGAGTGATACAGAGTTATATTATTGTATAGAGTGATACAGAGTTATATTATTGTATAGAGTGATACAGAGTTATATTATTGTATAGAGTGATACAGAGTTATATTATTGTATAGAGTGATACAGAGTTATATTATTGTATAGAGTGATACAGAGTTATATTATTGTATAGAGTGATACAGAGTTATATTATTGTATAGAGTGATATAGAGTTATATTGTTGTATAGAGTGATACAGAGTTATATTATTGTATAGAGTGATACAGAGTTATATTATTGTATAGAGTGATATAGAGTTATATTGTTGTATAGAGTGATACAGAGTTATATTATTGTATAGAGTGATACAGAGTTATATTATTGTATAGAGTGATATAGAGTTATATTGTTGTATAGAGTGATACAGAGTTATATTGTTGTATAGAGTGATATAGAGTTATATTATTGTATAGAGTGATATAGAGTTATATTGTTGTATAGAGTGATACAGAGTTATATTATTGTGTAGAGTGATACAGAGTTATATTATTGTATAGAGTGATACAGAGTTATATTATTGTATAGAGTGATATAGAGTTATATTGTTGTATAGAGTGATACAGAGTTATATTATTGTATAGAGTGATATAGAGTGATAGAGTTATATTGTTGTATAGAGTGATACAGAGTTATATTGTTGTATAGAGTGATACAGAGTTATATTGTTGTATAGAGTGATACAGAGTTATATTGTTGTATAGAGTGATATAGAGTGATAGAGTTATATTGTTGTATAGAGTGATACAGAGTTATATTATTGTATAGAGTGATACAGAGTTATATTATTGTATAGAGTGATATAGAGTTATATTGTTGTATAGAGTGATACAGAGTTATATTGTTGTATAGAGTGATACAGAGTTATATTATTGTATAGAGTGATACAGAGTTATATTATTGTATAGAGTGATATAGAGTTATATTGTTGTATAGAGTGATACAGAGTTATATTGTTGTATAGAGTGATACAGAGTTATATTATTGTATAGAGTGATATAGAGTGATAGAGTTATATTGTTGTATAGAGTGATACAGAGTTATATTATTGTATAGAGTGATATAGAGTTATATTGTTGTATAGAGTGATACAGAGTTATATTATTGTATAGAGTGATACAGAGTTATATTATTGTATAGAGTGATATAGAGTTATATTGTTGTATAGAGTGATACAGAGTTATATTGTTGTATAGAGTGATACAGAGTTATATTATTGTATAGAGTGATATAGAGTTATATTGTTGTATAGAGTGATACAGAGTTATATTATTGTATAGAGTGATACAGAGTTATATTATTGTATAGAGTGATATAGAGTTATATTGTTGTATAGAGTGATACAGAGTTATATTGTTGTATAGAGTGATACAGAGTTATATTATTGTATAGAGTGATATAGAGTGATAGAGTTATATTGTTGTATAGAGTGATACAGAGTTATATTGTTGTATAGAGTGATACAGAGTTATATTGTTGTATAGAGTGATATAGAGTGATAGAGTTATATTGTTGTATAGAGTGATACAGAGTTATATTGTTGTATAGAGTGATACAGAGTTATATTGTTGTATAGAGTGATATAGAGTGATAGAGTTATATTGTTGTATAGAGTGATACAGAGTTATATTATTGTATAGAGTGATACAGAGTTATATTATTGTATAGAGTGATACAGAGTTATATTATTGTATAGAGTGATACAGAGTTATATTATTGTATAGAGTGATATAGAGTTATATTGTTGTATAGAGTGATACAGAGTTATATTGTTGTATAGAGTGATACAGAGTTATATTATTGTATAGAGTGATATAGAGTTATATTATTGTATAGAGTGATACAGAGTTATATTATTGTATAGAGTGATATAGAGTTATATTGTTGTATAGAGTGATACAGAGTTATATTGTTGTATAGAGTGATACAGAGTTATATTATTGTATAGAGTGATATAGAGTTATATTGTTGTATAGAGTGATATAGAGTTATATTGTTGTATAGAGTGATATAGAGTTATATTATTGTATAGAGTGATATAGAGTGATAGAGTTATATTGTTGTATAGAGTGATACAGAGTTATATTGTTGTATAGAGTGATACAGAGTTATATTGTTGTATAGAGTGATATAGAGTGATAGAGTTATATTGTTGTATAGAGTGATACAGAGTTATATTGTTGTATAGAGTGATACAGAGTTATATTGTTGTATAGAGTGATATAGAGTGATAGAGTTATATTGTTGTATAGAGTGATACAGAGTTATATTATTGTATAGAGTGATACAGAGTTATATTATTGTATAGAGTGATACAGAGTTATATTATTGTATAGAGTGATACAGAGTTATATTATTGTATAGAGTGATATAGAGTTATATTGTTGTATAGAGTGATACAGAGTTATATTATTGTATAGAGTGATACAGAGTTATATTATTGTGTAGAGTGATACAGAGTTATATTATTGTATAGAGTGATACAGAGTTATATTATTGTATAGAGTGATACAGAGTTATATTATTGTATAGAGTGATACAGAGTTATATTATTGTATAGAGTGATACAGAGTTATATTGTTGTATAGAGTGATATAGAGTTATATTGTTGTATAGAGTGATACAGAGTTATATTATTGTATAGAGTGATACAGAGTTATATTATTGTGTAGAGTGATACAGAGTTATATTATTGTATAGAGTGATACAGAGTTATATTATTGTATAGAGTGATACAGAGTTATATTATTGTATAGAGTGATACAGAGTTATATTATTGTATAGAGTGATACAGAGTTATATTGTTGTATAGAGTGATACAGAGTTATATTATTGTATAGAGTGATACAGAGTTATATTATTGTATAGAGTGATATAGAGTTATATTGTTGTATAGAGTGATATAGAGTTATATTGTTGTATAGAGTGATACAGAGTTATATTATTGTATAGAGTGATACAGAGTTATATTATTGTATAGAGTGATACAGAGTTATATTGTTGTATAGAGTGATACAGAGTTATATTATTGTATAGAGTGATATAGAGTTATATTGTTGTATAGAGTGATACAGAGTTATATTATTGTATAGAGTGATACAGAGTTATATTATTGTATAGAGTGATATAGAGTTATATTGTTGTATAGAGTGATACAGAGTTATATTATTGTATAGAGTGATATAGAGTGATAGAGTTATATTGTTGTATAGAGTGATACAGAGTTATATTGTTGTATAGAGTGATATAGAGTTATATTGTTGTATAGAGTGATACAGAGTTATATTATTGTATAGAGTGATACAGAGTTATATTGTTGTATAGAGTGATACAGAGTTATATTATTGTATAGAGTGATACAGAGTTATATTGTTGTATAGAGTGATACAGAGTTATATTATTGTATAGAGTGATACAGAGTTATATTATTGTATAGAGTGATACAGAGTTATATTGTTGTATAGAGTGATACAGAGTTATATTATTGTATAGAGTGATATAGAGTTATATTGTTGTATAGAGTGATACAGAGTTATATTATTGTATAGAGTGATACAGAGTTATATTATTGTATAGAGTGATATAGAGTTATATTGTTGTATAGAGTGATACAGAGTTATATTATTGTATAGAGTGATATAGAGTTATATTGTTGTATAGAGTGATACAGAGTTATATTGTTGTATAGAGTGATACAGAGTTATATTATTGTATAGAGTGATATAGAGTTATATTGTTGTATAGAGTGATACAGAGTTATATTATTGTATAGAGTGATACAGAGTTATATTATTGTATAGAGCAGGGGTCACCAACCCTGTGCCCGCGGGCGCCATGTCGCCCCCAAGCCCCACATGAGTCGCCCGCAGACCAGTTCTAAAAATAGCACAACTCACTGCATCTAAAATTTAATTTTATTCTGTTGCTATTTTTTAATCACCCTTGCGTTTATATAGATTTAAAAATGACAATATCTTAAACATATGTTCATTATACGTGAAGTGTAGATAGATAAGTTAAGGTGAACTTTGACCTACTCACTTCAAAGGTCAGTATTGTGCGCGTGACAAAACCAGTGCTCCGCTCGCGAGCGCTGTGAGGATGCGCTGAATGCAGTTTCTTTCTCCAAAACATGGTAGAAAATAAAGAGATCACTTTCACAACGATTTAAGACTGTAAAAGAAACCTGCGCGTATCTCATCTGCGGAGCGACTGTGGCGACGGCAAAGCGGCACAATGTGGAGGGACACTTCACTACGTCTCACAAACGCAGCTTTGGGTAAACACCAGGCTTTTTCCACGACAAAGTCACACAACGCAACCGAAATTTATTTAAAAATATGTAAGCTTATTTTTCTTTAACATTACATAATTGATAACTTTATGAAACATGGTGCAATGTATATTATTTATGTTTTGTTAAAAAGGTTTGTCAATGGATAGTGAAAATGGGATACTTTTCCTATGAGATGTAGTGATGTAAGTGTCATCTGGAAATTTAACAATTACTAAGATTAGTAAAGTTAAAGTGCTGAATACTGATATCTGTTTCCCTCCTTGCTCATCGTTGATAATTATTTTGAGAAATCATTAATGTGATCAGTGTCTTGCAACGTGATTAGTGTGTTCACATAGATGATTATCATTTATCATTGTTAATAATTTATAACTAAAGGCAAACTGAGCAAATGTGTTATTTCAGAAGAGCGTCTCAAACTGGTAGCCCTTCGTATGACTCAGTGCCCATAAAGTAGCTCTCAGGTTAAAAAAGGTTGGTGACCCCTGGTATAGAGTGATATAGAGTTATATTGTTGTATAGAGTGATATAGAGTTATATTATTGTATAGAGTGATATAGAGTTATATTGTTGTATAGAGTGATACAGAGTTATATTATTGTATAGAGTGATACAGAGTTATATTATTGTATAGAGTGATATAGAGTTATATTGTTGTATAGAGTGATACAGAGTTATATTATTGTATAGAGTGATATAGAGTGATAGAGTTATATTGTTGTATAGAGTGATACAGAGTTATATTATTGTATAGAGTGATATAGAGTTATATTGTTGTATAGAGTGATACAGAGTTATATTGTTGTATAGAGTGATACAGAGTTATATTATTGTATAGAGTGATACAGAGTTATATTGTTGTATAGAGTGATACAGAGTTATATTGTTGTATAGAGTGATACAGAGTTATATTGTTGTATAGAGTGATACAGAGTTATATTGTTGTATAGAGTGATACAGAGTTATATTATTGTATAGAGTGATACAGAGTTATATTGTTGTATAGAGTGATATAGAGTGATACAGAGTTATGTAGGCCCTTGCTCTATCTGAAGTCATGACCTTTACTGACCCACTGGGATGCCGGCGCGGCTCTTCTCAGATCCAGCGGAGGGCAGTGTGTTCTCGATGAAACCATGAAGGGGAGGAGCCAGCAGGTGGAAGGTGATGCCATCAGGGGGCGTGTCCAGGTCTGTGGCACCCAAGACCCCCCCACAGAGGCACCCAAAGGAGCCCTCATTCACCGAGAGGAGAGACGGACCTGGAGAGAGCAGAGGACCAGGACTGAACCAGGACTGAACCAGGACTGAACCAGGACTGAACCAGGACTGAACCAGGACTAAACCAGGACTGAACCAGGACTGAACCAGGACTGGACCAGGAGTGAACCAGGACTGAACCAGGACTGAACCAGGACTGAACTAGGACTGAACCAGGACTAAACCAGATTTCACCCTTGTTTGTTTATATGGTCAATTATCGTGAGGAAATCTTAACAGTACAATTTGAACTGTGGCACTGGATCGGAGCAAAGCTGTTACCCAGAACAATGACGGGGGGCTGGTTGTTGACAGGAAGTACAGTAACGTTCAGGTCGTAAACAGGAAGTGACCCGTGCAGCGGGACAGGAGGGGGCGGGGCATCTCCATCACAACAGCTGTCCGTCAAACCGGCCTCAGCGTCAGAGATGATCAACGTTATAGTGTCCATTACAGGAGCAGGACCGATCTCTGCTCCTACAACGAAATACAGGGAGAAAACAGGACTAAAATAGGACTAAACCAGGACTGAACCAGGTCTAAAACAGGACAAAAGAGGTCTAAACCAGGACTGAACCCCGTGGTACCTGAGTGGCTGTAGTAGACCAGACCTTGGACCAGGTCTTGCTGGGTGAAGCGGTCCACGTTGAGACCAGATTTCTGGAGGGTTCCAAAGTGGGGGGTGCGGGCCAACATGTAGACCAGGCGTAGGTCATCAGAGTCCCGATCTGAAGCTCTCAGATGGTCCAGGGAGATCCGGACCGAACCAGACTCATTACAGACAAGAGAGTTCAGCAAGAACCGGTCAAGAACTGGGGCTTCGTCATTCATGGGCAAGATCTGAGGAGAGGAGCACGTATTAAAGACCCGGTTTAGACCTGGTTTAGACCTGGTTTAGACCTGGTTTAGACCTGGTTTAGACCTGGTTTAGTACCTGTACATGAAGAACCAGGTCCACACTGTTGGTCCCATCGGAGATCCTCAGACTGATTTCATCTGCGGTGGTCTCAGAGTCGTCATGAACATATCTGGAGCAGAGGAGAGGGTCACAGGACCAGACGATGCAGAGGAAAGGACCAGATGGAGCAGAGGATGCAGAGGAGGTCAGATGGAGCAGAGGATGCAGAGGAGGTCAGATGGAGCAGAGGATGCAGAGGAGGCCAGATGGAGCAGAGGATGTTGATGGTGCAGAGGATACAGAGGAGAAGGTTAGAGGATGCAGAAGAGAGAGTCAGAGGAGCAGAAGATGCGGATGGTGCAGAGGATGCTCACCTGACCCTCAAACTCCTCAGGTCCATCAGACTGAAGCTGTCTCCAGGCCTGAGCTTGTGTCCCTGTCTCTCCAGTCTCCCGTGCAGCGCCCCCTTCAGGATGTGAGCGCTCAGTGCGTCCTCAGGACTGTCTCTGTCTCTGACCATCACGTGCTCCTCTGTAAGAAGAACGGCACCTCCCTCCTCCACCCGCACCAGGTTAGAGAAGGCCTGGGAACAGAGACAGAGCTTAGACCCGGCTTAGACTTATTCCTGGGTTAGTCCTGGGTTAGATCTAGGTTAGTACTGGTCAAGTCCTAGGTTAGTCCTGGGTTAGTGCTGGTCAAGTCCTGAGTTAGTTCTGGTTTACACCTGGGGGGAGCTTCAGGTTGGTTGCGTGGGTTTTAAAATTGAAGAGTTATGTTTTGCTTTGACCTGTGGTTTCTGGTCGTCCACCGGGAGAACCGTGATGTTGAAGTCCAGACCAGAGACCAGTCCTCCCTGAAGATCCTGGACCGAGAACTCAAACCGGACCAAGAGAGGATCCAGACCAATGTCCTCAACAGGAGGCATGAACCCAACCTTCATGTGATTCACTGCAGACTGAGACCACAAACAAGATCATAGCCAGAGGAGCAGAGCCAGAGGAGCGGAGGAGCAGAGCCAGAGGAGCGGAGGAGCAGAGCCAGAGGAGCAGAGACAGAGGAGCAGAGGAGCAGAGGAGCAGAGCCAGAGGAGCAGAGGAGCAGAGGAGCAGAGGAGCAAAGCCAGAGGAGCAGAGGAGCAGAGCCAGAGGAACAGAGGAGCAGAGGAGCAGAGCCAGAGGAGCAGAGCTAGAGGAGCAGAGCCAGAGGAGCAGAGGAGCAGAGCCAGAGGAGCAGAGCTAGAGGAGCAGAGGAGCAGAGCCAGAGGAGCAGAGCTAGAGGAGCAGAGCCAGAGGAGCAGAGGAGCAGAGCCAGAGGAGCAGACAGGAGCAGACAGGAGCAGAGCCAGAGGAGCAGACAGGAGCAGACAGGAGCAGACCTGGGTAAAGGACTTGAGCACTGGGATCATGTGGTCTCTCTTCATGGAGTTGGAGTTGTCGGTGAGGAAGAGGCGACCTGCGTCCATCAGACTGGAACACAAAACACAGATCTGGACTTTAATGTGGTCCGATCTCTGGTCTGATCTTGTGGTCTGGTCTCTGGTCTCTGGTCTCTGGTCTCTGGTCTCTGGTCCAGTCTCTGGTCCAGTCTCTGGTCTCTGGTCCAGTCTCTGGTCTCTGGTCTCTGGTCCAGTCTCTGGTCTCTGGTCCAGTCTCTGGTCTTACCTCGGTCTGTTGGTGCTGTAGCAGGCCCGTGTGATGGTGTAGGTGAGGTCTTGGTCTGGATCTTCTGGGTCTCTGAAGTGGAGCTGTTGTGGGCTGATATAGACCACCTGGTCCTCTCTCAGGGTCAGAGTCCGGACCGAACCCGGAACTTCAACTGGGACCTGGTCTTTCACTGGGAACACGTGGACCACCACCGTCTGCAACAAAGACCTTGTTTAGTCCTGGTTCAGTCCTGGTTCAGCTCTGGTTCAGTTCTGGTTCGGTCCTGGTTGAATCCTAGTTCAGTCCTGGTTTAGTGCTGGTTCAGTCCTAGTTTAGTCCTGATGTATTCATGGTTCGCTCCTGGTTTTATCCTGGTTTAGTCCTAATGTAGTCCTGATATAGTCATGGTTCAGTCCTGGTGTAGTCCAGGTTTAGTCCCGGTTGAGTCCTGGTTGAGTACTCACATAGATCTGGGACAAATTTGGAGGCTCGTTGTTGTCTGAGAGGCTGAAGTCGAAGCTGTCCTCCTGCGTCTCGTCTCCTGAGTGTTGGTAAAAGATCTGACCCTGGACCAGCTCCTTCTGCAGGAAACTCTGCACCTCCACACCTGAAAACAGACCAGAGACAAGGACTAAACCAGGACTAAAGACCAGAGACAAGGACTAAACCAGGACTAAAGACCAGAGACAAGGACTAAACCAGGACTAAAGACCAGAGACAAGGACTAAACCAGGACTAAAGACCAGAGACAAGGACTAAACCAGGACTAAAGACCAGAGACGAGGACTAAACAAGGACTAGGACGAGAGACAAGGACTAAACCAGGACTAAAGACCAGAGACAAGGACTAAACCAGGACTAAGACGAGAGACAAGGACTAAACCGGGACTAAAGACCAGAGACAAGGACTAAACCAGGACTAAGACCAGAGACAAGGACTAAACCAGGACTAAGACCAGAGACAAGGACTAAACCAGGACTAGGACGAGAGACTAGGACTGAGACCAGGACTAAAGACCATGTTTCACGCCATGTAGCATCAAAGAAAAGATCAGGCTTTTCTAATCCCACCAGATCTAAACCAGGACTGTTCAAGGTCTAATCTAGGGCTAAACCAGGTCTAAAAGTGGACTACATCATCTCCACTGTAGTTAAACAAGAAAATGATCCAAAGGACACAAAAGTGGACACTATGAACGTTAAACCAGGCCAATCCACAAACTGAAGAGCTGTTCAAGTTCCACCTGCAGGAGCTGGTCCAGCACCAGTGGTACGCGCCCCACAGTTTGAGAAACGCTGATCTTCACACTGGTGTGTGAAGAGTTTGGAAAACTGTTGTACCACTATGGAAAGGTGAAGGTAAACAGTCAGTTATAAGAGCGTGAGATCTGAACTACTTGACATTACTGTTGGAGTTCCACAGGGGCCTATTTTGGGACCTCTTGTTTTTACTTTATTTATTTATTATCCCCGTCTTGTCCAGTTCACTAATACTTTTACCCTAAATTCTTCTGCACCAGCTTCTTGTTTTCACTCACCTGTGTCCTGGGGTGAACTCTTTCGCACCAGTTTCCCGCTCTTTGGTCTTGTGGTGATGTCATAGGTGATGTACTGGTCGCTGGAGTCCAGGTCTGAGGCCAGGAGATAGTCCCGGACTTGGACTTGCGCCCCCTCCTGTACTTGCAGAGCCACGTTGTTGAGTAAAAATGGCGGTGAGTCGTCCCGGGGCAAGATGGCGATGGGGAAGCGGTGCCGAATGGTGTGGCGCCCGTCGCTGATGCGGAAAACGATGTGGTCATGTGATGTGTCGCTGTCGTCATGCCGATAAACGATGTCGCCACGCCGGAGGTCGGCCACACGGAACATGAAGGACTTCGCCCCTGAAACAGACCATGTTTAGACCAGGTTTTCTTCATGTTTTAGTCCTGGTTTAGTCCTGGCTTAGTCTTGGCTTAGTGCTGGCTTAGTCCTGGTTTAGTCCTGGTTTAGTCCTGGTTTAGTCCTGGTTTAGTCCTGGTTTAGTCCTGGTTTAGTCCTGGCTTAGTCCTGGCTTAGTCCTGGTTTAGTCCTGGTTTAGTCCTGGTTTAGTCCTGGTTTAGTGCTGGCTTAGTGCTGGCTTAGTCCTAGTTTAGTCCTGGTTTAGTCCTGGTTTAGTCCTGGTTTAGTCCTGGTTTAGTCCTGGTTTAGTCCTGTTCTGGTCTTGTCGAAGTTGTTCAGATCAGTGGGAATTCTCCGGGGTTTATTAGAACTTCAGGAGCCACAGCCCAAAGCTAAATGGAACTTTCTCTCTCTCCTCTCTCTCTTCCTTTCCTCCTCTCCCTCCCTCCTTCCCTCCCCTCTCTCTCTCTCTCTCTCTCTCTCCCTCCCTCCTTCCCTCTCTCCTGGCCCTGGTTCAGTCCGTGGCCGTTCGCCCAGTACAGTGCCACCTATGGGCCTAATTACTGCAGTATTTTGGGGCGTTTTCTGTCGCTAACGAGTGTCACCCAATCTGTTCCCTGCGACCTTCGACCCCTGCGCCCCTCTTCTTCTGTGGAGGTAAATCTGGCAGTGCACCAGGGCCTGGGACAGACGCCATCTTTGCTCCAGGCTCCAAAAAGCCACAAAAAGAACCAAACTACAAAAACTTCATGTCCTCCCCATCCACACATCTCCTCCTCTGTACCACAGTGTCCCTCCTCTGTACCACAGTGTCCCTCCTCTGTACCACAGTGTCCCTCCTCTGTACCACAGTGTACCTCCTCTGTACCACAGTGTACCTCCTCTGTACCACAGTGTCCCTCCTCTGTACCACAATGTACCTCCTCTATACCACAGTGTCCCTCCTCTGTACCACAGTGTCCCTCCTCTGTACCACAGTGTCCCTCCTCTGTACCACAGTGTACTTCCTCTGTACCACAGTGTACCTCCTCTGTACCACAGTTTACTTCCTCTGTACCGCAGTTTACTTCCTCTGTACCGCAGTTTACTTCCTCTGTACCGCAGTTTACTTCCTCTGTACCGCAGTGTACTTCCTCTGTACCGCAGTGTACTTCCTCTGTACCGCAGTGTACTTCCTCTGTACCACACTGTCCTTCCTCTGTACCACACTGTCCTTCCTCTGTACCGCAGTGTACTTCCTCTGTACCACACTGTCCTTCCTCTGTACCACACTGTCCCTCCTCTGTACCACACTGTCCTTCCTCTGTACCACACTGTCCCTCCTCTGTACCACACTCTCCCTCCTCTGTACCACACTCTCCTCTGTACCACACTGTCCCTCCTCTGTACCACACTGTCCCTCCTCTGTACCACACTGTCTCTCCTCTGTACCACACTGTCCCTCCTCTGCACCTCACTGTCCCTCCTCTGTACCTCACTGTCCTCTGTACCACACTGTCCCTCCTCTGTACCTCACTGTCCTCTGTACCTCACTGTCCCTCCTCTGTACCACACTGTCCCTCCTCTGTACCACACTGTCCCTCCTCTGTACCACACTGTCCCTCCTCTGTACCACACTGTCCCTCCTCTGTACCACACTGTCCCTCCTCTGCACCACACTGTCCTCTGTACCACACTGTCCCTCCTCTGTACCACACTGTCCCTCCTCTGCACCACACTGTCCCTCCTCTGTACCTCACTGTCCTCTGCACCACACTGTCCTCTGTACCACACTGTCCCTCCTCTGCACCATATGTTTTGGCGCTCCTCTGGGCCTGTAGTGCCTTGGGTTTAGCGTCTGGTCTTTCCGCTCCTTTAGCCGCTCATTACTGGACATATGTCATCTGTTCGACCGGTTTAGTCCAGTTTTGGTCCATGACTAGACTCAGATCTGGTTCAGTCCTGGTTCACTTCAGATTTGATCCGTGCACTTTCATCCATTTCGGCAATTTATCAACACGATTCCTCAAAATTCCCAAACACACTGTCCTAAGTTGCATTGGAATCAGATTGTTCCCGTTTCTGCTGGTATCCGACACCGGGGACGCCTTTGGGAATTGTGTTTTGCCGTTGGGAATGGCGTCTGTTGCTTTCCGCTCCTTTAAGCTTCAGTTTGTGCTTCAGATGTGGCTCATTTTAACCTTGAGTGAAGAGTAAATGCATCTGTGCACAGACCAATGAGGAGAGAGAACCGAGGCAGTGACAACATATAAGTCAAAAAATGCAACTAAACATTCCGACCGAGGGGCACGGAGGCAGAACTGGGAACAGCTCAACGGATTAAATGTGTTTCTTTGTTTTTTTTCCGCCTCATTTTTGTCCGTGGAGCTGTCATTTTCACCCCACAATAATTAAAGATTCAGAAACATGTGATTTAAGGAGAGAAAGGTTCAGTTCAGAGTGCGTCTGCAGGG
This sequence comes from Periophthalmus magnuspinnatus, assembly GCF_009829125.3. Taxonomy (NCBI): domain Eukaryota; kingdom Metazoa; phylum Chordata; class Actinopteri; order Gobiiformes; family Gobiidae; genus Periophthalmus; species Periophthalmus magnuspinnatus. Next base: position 34,202,212 of record NC_047129.1, read on the forward strand.
CCCCTGTGCTTTACCTCGTTTTCTACTGTTCACTTGACTTTAGTGTTTTAGCGTCAGGCACAAAGTAAATATTTCACAGAGCTGTAGACTTTTATATTTGTTCTTAAACTGTACGAGGTTTGCCACGTTTAAAAGTGAGTGTTTTGAGCTTTTACAGGTTAAATATCATTACTCTCCACTGACACTCAGACTATTTTTACCACTCACTAACAAAGTTCTACAGGCTGTGACGTCGTCTGCAGAACCTCGATAAGATCAGCCCAAATGGACCATGACCAGGAGCACCGGGACGAAACATGAACGTGATCATGTGACCTCAACTTCACACAGATCAGTGTGTCGACCTGGTGTATGTTAAAGAGCCGACGACAGGTCAGACTACGCATTTTAACAAAACACACTTAAGACAAAATAAATAAATAAATAAAAATGTCCCAATTTGGCAATATTTTTGGTTTAAAATTTTCCTTCCTGGTTGTAAATCCTGACGTCACACTACAGAACCACGTAGTCCACTGAGCCTAAACTCCTCTACTGTACACTGAGATTATTATTTGATGAATTATAATGTAAGAAAGCATGTTTGTTAATATAGTGTAAAGTGTCAGAATGAAGTGACAGAATTCACTTTAATGTCTCTGTAACTGGGCCTATCCACATTCTTGAGTCGTCATAAAATCTAAACCAGAGGTGCTCAGACTTGTTCAGTGTGAGCGACTTTTAAAATGATCATGTCTGAAAGATCCACCACCTAATACAAAAATGTTAAACATATATTTATATTTGTAAATGTTTTATGAATTCTTACATGTCCAGTGCATTTTCATGTACATGAGATAAAACTGCACAACACACTGAACTTCTCACATGTTCATAACTTTGATGATTTCTGCTCTGACACTGAACAGAATCAGTGATGCAGAGTTTGGGCAGAAGCTTCTGACAGACACGAGGAAAACTGCATTTTTCATTTTAAAGTGATAACAGAGATAATCATGTGGATTACGGTTTTGTCTTTTTTTAGCCATAAAAATCATGTTAAATGAAGTATCAGAATTTACTGCATTTTTTCACACAAATACTTCTATTTTACACATCCATCCGTATTTTTTCTTTGACGCATCGAATAAATGAGTGAAAATCCCCGCAGCCCCGCGCTCTCATTCATCGCCAGGGACATCAGAGGCAGATTACAGTAATGACGGTCAAATATTTAGACAGCCCCGTGTCTCCACTTTGAGACGCCGTTTGAATTTACATGAGCACGCTGCTGGAAAGTCCACAACCCGCTCTATCGGCGACGATAGGATCCGACGCTATGGGGTTAAACTCACGCTTGTTTCTGCAGCGTCCATGATGTGACCTCGGGTCAGGTGTGATCTGACTGTCCTGTGTATTAGTCATGTGACTGGACATGACGGGACGTGATCTACACAAAATGCGACGTAATGAACAGCCCTGGTCTAAGTCATAATCCCATTAATGCCATACCGGGACATTCCAGGCAAAACAATAATATCTCTATGGAGACAAGAAGGTGGCAGACTCTCCACCTGAAAAGTGACACAGTGCACCTTTAAATCAGCCTGTGTGACTGTCCCTGCTCTGGCCTGAGGAGTCCTGACCTTCTGTGTCTTCCTCCTTTGGCTCCGAGCGGCGGCCATTTTGAGCAAAGCATCTGTCTGCGGCCAACGCTAATGAGGGAGCGTGCACGTGAGGAGAGCGGCGTGCACGTGAGGAGAGCGGCGTGCACGTGAGGAGAGAGCGGCGTGCACGTGAGGAGAGAGCGGTGTGCACGTGAAGAGAGAGTGGCGTGCACGTGAAGAGAGAGCGATGTGCACGTGAAGAGAGAGCGACGTGCACGTGAGGAGAGCGGCGTGCACGTGAAGGGAGAGTGGCGTGCACGTGAGGAGAGAGCGGCGTGCACGTAAGGAGAGAGCGGCGTGCACGTGAAGAGAGTGGTGTGCATGTGAAGAGAGTGGCGTGCACGTGAGGAGAGAGGGGTGTGCACGTGAAGAGAGTGGTGTGCACGTGAGGAGAGGGGTGTGCACGTGAGAGACCAGGACCGTGCACGTGAAGAGAGAGAGGTGTGCATGTGAAGAGAGTGGTGTGCACGTGAGGAGAGGGGTGTGCACGTGAAGAGAGTGGCGTGCACGTGAGGAGAGAGGGGTGTGCACGTGAGAGACCTGGACCGTGCAAGTGAGGAGAGAGAGGTGTAGTAGTAGTATTCGTGTACCTTTGACTATGAGGTAGTAGTATTTATGTACTTTTGCAGTAGTATCTGTGTACTTTTGCAGTAGTATCTGTGTACTTTTGCAGTAGTATATGTGTACTTTTGCAGTAGTATCTGTGTACTTTTGCAGTAGTATTCGTGTACTTTTGCAGTAGTATTCGTGTACTTTTGCAGTAGTATCTGTGTACTTTTGCAGTAGTATCTGTGTACTTTTGCAGTAGTATCTGTGTACTTTTGCAGTAGTATCTGTGTACTTTTGCAGTAGTATCTGTGTACTTTTGCAGTAGTATTCGTGTACCTCTCACTGTCAGAGTCCCGTGCTGTGGTCCGTCCACTGCCACCACAAACACCTGCTCTATGTCGTCTCTGTCCACCACCTGAAACTCCTCCCACGAGAGCGAGCGAGACTGACCCTCCAACAGGACCAGGCCTGGGACAGGAGGAGAGAAGGAGGAGAGGAGGAGGAGAGGAGAGGAGGAGGGGGAGGAGGAGGGGGAGGAGGAGAGGAGGAGGGGAGAGGAGGAGAGGAGGAGGGGAGAGAAACATTACATTATTGTCATTTCTGGCGTCCATCTTGTGGCTGTACAGAGACATTATTCTTGTCCCTTTGTTAAAGTCTCACAGACCCATGTTCCAGGAGACTCTCGGGGCGTTGGTCTCTGACGCTCTGATGGACACGTGGACCACGATGGGAGAAGACGTCTGGAACGAGCCGTCTATCACCTGGAACTCCATCTGACAAACAGCAAAGACACAGACTCCAAGGTTCATAACACTGGACGATACAACCAATCAGAGGCCAGGATCCATAGACTTTCATTTGTAATTTGTTCGATAGCCGATGATTTTGAACCTGGACATTTCTGTGCTCTGATTGGCTCTCACCTGGTCGTGGGCGCGCTGTGATTGGCCAGTGTTTTTTGTATCATCTTGGTTCTGTGCTCTGATTGGCTCTCACCTGGTCGTGGGTGCGCTGTGATTGGCTGGTGTGGGGGGGCTGGTAGGCGATCTTCAGGTGGTTGAGGTCGTCCCAGGTGAAAGAGTGAACCTCCCTAAAATATGAAGCCCTGGTTTAGTCCTTTAGTTACCAGGGTCTAAGCTCCGCCCCCTGCACTCACCTGGTGTGGTCATCCAGGTGTGTCAGGTATCCTCCTGCAGGGGGCGCCGTCACGTTGAACACCAGTCTACTCTGTGGCGTCTCCGCGTCCTCTGCGTCCAGTGTCGCCAAGGTGAGCGGCGTCAACACAAACTGGTCCACTTCCAAAATGGAGGACGCCATGAAGGAGGCACGAGGAGGCTGGTCCGGAAGACCGGGGTTTATCCGGACCGGAATCCAGACGTACTCAGACTAAAGACGGAAAAACAGCATTAAAGCAGCAAGAACCAGGACTAAACCAGGACTAAACCAGGTCTAAACCAGGACTGAACCAGGACTAAATCAGGACTAAATCAGCACTGAACCAGGACTAAACCAGGACTGAACCAGGACTAAACCAGGACTGAACCAGGACTAAACCAGGACTAAACCAGGACTAAAGCAGGACTAAACCAGGTCTAAACCAGGACTGAACCAGGACTAAACCAGGACTGAACCAGGACTAAATCAGCACTATACCAAGACTAAACCAGGTCTAAACCAGGACTACACCAGGACTGAACCAGGACTGAACCAGGACTAAACCAGGACTGAACCAGGACTATACCAGGACTATACCAGGACTATACCAGGACTATACCAGGACTGAACCAGGACTAAACCAGGACTAAACCAGGTCTAAACCAGGACTGAACCAGGACTAAACCAGGACTGAACCAGGACTAAATCAGCACTATACCAGGACTAAACCAGGTCTAAACCAGGACTGAACCAGGTCTAAACCAGGACTGAACCAGGACTGAACCAGGACTGAACCAGGACTAAATCAGCACTATACCAGGACTAAACCAGGTCTAAACCAGGACTGAACCAGGACTGAACCAGGATTAAACCAGGTCTACTTGGCAAATATGGCTTGGAATGAGATCCACTTTTAACTTTTTCCAGTAGGACTAGACCTTGAATAGTTGAATAAAATAGTGAATAAAATAGTGAATAAAATAGTGAATAAAATAACCAACACTATTATAAATATAAATCTAACAGCTAAAGTGTCAGAGGCTGATTGTGAGGCCAAGGATCTGCTCTGTCTCTGCTGAATGTTTAAGATGATCAGATGTTTCCTGACTTTAAATCCTGCCGAGGTGTGAACGCTGGTGTAGAATCTGCCCCAAAAATAACCTTTAAATAAAACTGTTTCCTCTTTGAGCGCTAACGAACGCTCAGCTAACGTCGCTAAGCTAACGTCGCTCAGCTGCCAAAGACGCTCCGAAAACTGGAACGCGGCCACTTTGACAAAACAACATCCGACAGAAGAGACGACATCTGGCACCAAACCACCACATCTGCACTGTAAAAAGAGTCTGCACGAGGCCTGGTGCAGTCCTGGTTTAGTCCTGGTTTAGTCCTGGTTCAGTCCTGGTTTAGTCCTGGTTTAGTCCTGGTTTAGTCCTGGTTTAGTCCTGGTTTAGTCCTGGACTGAGTTGGTGTAACTTGCATAACCTTTTACTTTTATCATCAGCACTGTCTTTTTATGTTTTGTTCATTTTAATCCATAATTACATTTATTTCTAATGTTGAATTTGATTAATCTTTTCACTTTTAAAGCAGGAAATACACAACAAAAAGGTCCTACATTACACAAAACTGATCACCGTGAGCTTCAAGTGTATTTCCTCCTCAAACACACACTGGAGTTGTGTTTTGTGTCGGAGTCACACTTTATTATTAGTCTGTAACATCTCCAAAGCTCCAAACACTCTGTTCCACCTTGTGATGTCATCAAGTGGTAGTTTTCAAGTGAACTCCTCCTTTTACCTTTAGTTCAGTCGAGATAAGAGACAACTCCAGGACTGAAATGATCCAGATGATTCTAGTGAAGGTGGAGTTTAAAAACACAGTGGAGCACTTCCTGTATGACCACATGATGACATCACAAGGTGGAACAGAGTGTTTTCAGTTTGAGAGAAAAGCTCAGGGTTTGTGTGTTAAATATGTGAGATCTGTTTGTGACGAGGAAACAACATTAGAACAGGTCAGAATCTGGGCCCTTTAAGGTTTAGAATTTCAAGTGTATTTGTGAAAATAAACTGCTCCTTAAACTAAATATTGTTTTGAATCTGAGAGAAACAGGTCACATGATCAGACTCAGATTCAGCGTCTTTAAACTAAACTCACCTCATGTGGACGTTCAGTTTTTACAGTGTTGGCAGGGCTCTGCTTTTCAAACTTTCTCTGCTCTGAAGTTACACTGCGGCGGTTTGTTTACACGTTAGCACCGTTAGCTCGTTAGCTCGCTGTGTGTTAGCTCGCTGCGTGTTAGCTCGGTGAAAACGTGGTGTGTTTGGCTGAAGTTCAGGTCTGAGGAAGTGACACGAGCGAAACGCTAATGAGACGAGCGAAAACGCGTCGACGACAAAAGAAAACTTTAGTTTAACATGAGTCTGATCAGAAAGAATCACATCCCAAAGCCTGTATTTAAATGTCCCTGTGTGTCAGATGCCCTCCCTGTGTGTGTCAGATGCCCTCCCTGTGTGTGTCAGATGCCCTCCCTGTGTGTGTCAGATGCCCTCCCTGTGTGTGTCAGATGCCCTCCCTGTGTGTATTTGATAATTGTGTCCATTCAAAGTGTGATTTTGTTTTGTTTGCTATTCGTCTTGTACCTTTAACTGAAAAGACAAACCTCAAGCAGAGCCCGGGTGGCCCGCTCCCTCAGCTCGATGCCCAGGGGGATGTAGTCCATCTGGGGAGAGGGGGGGCTCAGGTGCTGGTACCTGAGTCCAGACTGGAGGAAGCCCTCACAGGAAGTCTTCAGGAAAACCACGGGCTGAGTCTGGTCCAAACACGGACTGTTCCCGGAGCAGTCTGAGAGAGGGACAACATTATAACACAGATTAGAAAATATGGGCCCTTTAATAAAAATGACCTTATTCCAAACCCCTCACCGGTCCGGTTGTTCTGGTTGGTCTGGTTGTCCTGGTTGCTCTGGTTGCCATGGTTACGGCTGTTCTGGGGGTCCACCAGCTGACCCACGGCCGGGACCAGGGCACTGTAGAACCTGACGGAGCAAATCTGGTCTGGTCCGGTCCGGATCTGGAGGACTGAGGCGTCTATGGGGTTTGAAAGACCCAGGAAGACCGGGACTATCAGAGGATTTGGACCCAACGAGACCAAAGGCGAGGGGGGGTCTAAGATCAGGACCGGCAGAACCACAGTCCGGACCTGGGTCTCTGAGGAGCTGAACCTGAGGAGATAAAATCCATCAGTCCTGGTTTATTTCTGGTTTAGACTTAGTTTAGTCCCGGTTCAGTCCCGGTTCAGTCCTGGTCAGTCCGGCTTTAGTCCTGGTTCATTTCTGGTTTAGTCCTGTTTTAGTCCTGGTTTGGTCCTGGTTTAGACCTGGTTTAGTCCTGGTTTAGACATGTTTTAGTCCTGGTTTAGTCCTGGTTTAGACCTGGTTTAGACCTGGTTAAGTCCTGGTTTAGTCCTGGTTTAGACACAGTTTAGTCCTGGTTTAAACCTGGTTTAGTCCTGGTTTAGACATGTTTTAGTCCTGGTTTAGTCCTGGTTTAGTCCTGGTTTAGACCTGGTTTAGACCTGGTTTAGACACAGTTTAGTCCTGGTTTAGACCTGGTTTAGACCTGGTTTAGACCTGGTTTAGTCCTGGTTTAGTCCTGGTTTAGTCCTGGTTTAGACCTGGTTTAGACCTGGTTTAGACCTGGTTTAGACCTGGTTTAGACCTGGTTTAGACCTGGTTTAGACCTGGTTTAGACCTGGTTTAGACCTGGTTTAGTCCTGGTTTAGTCCTGGTTTAGACCTGGTTTAGTCCTGGTTTAGTCCTGGTTTAGACCTGGTTTAGACCTGGTTTAGTCCTGGTTTAGACCTGGTTTAGACCTGGTTTAGACCTGGTTTAGACCTGGTTTAGACACAGTTTAGTCCTGGTTTAGACCTGGTTTAGACCTGGTTTACCTGTAGACTCGGATCATGACAGCGTCCTCTTGGAGCAGAGGGCTCCCGCTGTGATCGTACTCCACCTCATCCTCCATGAAACCACAGTCAAAAACCTGGAACCAAACAGAGCTTAAAGGGAGGGCATCTGACACAGGGAGGGCATCTGACACACAGGGAGGGCATCTGACACACAGGGAGGGCATCTGACACAGGGAGGGCATCTGACACACAGGGAGGGCATCTGACACACGGTGACACAGGAGGACAGGAGGGCATCTGACCTGAGGCGTGACTCCGCCCACCCTCATGGTGACTGGTTCATTGAGCACCACCTCCACTTTGCAGTCGGAGCCCGGGGTGACGTGGATGTTCAGGTGTGATGAGGTGATGAAGGTGGAGCGGCCTCTGAGCACCTCGAGGGGACTGATCTCCACGAACGCATCAGCACAGCACAGAAACGCACACAGCAGCAGGAAACTGGACACCACGGCCGCCATTTTGGATCTGACCCTCAGAGACACACAGCCATGAAGGGTCAAGACCTGAGGAGAGAGCAAAACAGGGACTAAACCAGGACTAAACCAGGACTGGACCAGGACTGAACAAGGACTGAACAGGAACTAAACCAGGACTTTTATGTTTCTTGTTATATGAACATCATATATGGCTTATGGGGGGGTCTGTGTGTGTAAAAATGTGTAGAGATAAAAAAAAATGTGTAAAGATATATAAGTGTGTAAATATATAAATGTGTAGATATATAAGTGTGTAGATATATAAGTGTGTAGATATATAAGTGTGTAGATATATAAATGTGTAGATATATAAGTGTGTAGATATATAAATGTGTAGATATATAAGTGTGTAGATATATAAATGTGTAGATATATAAGTGTGTAGATATATAAGTGTGTAGATATATAAGTGTGTAGATATATAAATGTGTAGATATATAAGTGTGTAGATATATAAATGTGTAGATATATAAGTGTGTAGATATATAAGTGTGTAGATATATAAGTGTGTAGATATATAAATGTGTAGATATATAAGTGTGTAGATATATAAATGTGTAGATATATAAGTGTGTAGATATATAAGTGTGTAGATATATAAGTGTGTAGATATATAAATGTGTAGATATATAAGTGTGTAGATATATAAGAGTATAGATATATAAGTGTGTAGATATATAAATGTGTAGATATATAAATGTGTAGATATATAAATGTGTAGATATATAAGTGTGTAGATATATAAATGTGTAGATATATAAATGTGTAGATATATAAGTGTGTAGATATATAAATGTGTAGATATATAAATGTGTAGATATATAAGTGTGTAGATATATAAGAGTGTAGATATATAAGTGTGTAGATATATAAATGTGTAGATATATAAATGTGTAGATATATAAGTGTGTAGATATATAAATGTGTAGATATATAAATGTGTAGATATATAAGTGTGTAGATATATAAGAGTGTAGATATATAAGTGTGTAGATATATAAATGTGTAGATATATAAATGTGTAGATATATAAGTGTGTAGATATATAAATGTGTAGATATATAAGTGTGTAGATATATAAATGTGTAGATATATAAATGTGTAGATATATAAGTGTGTAGATATATAAATGTGTAGATATATAAATGTGTAGATATATAAGTGTGTAGATATATAAGAGTGTAGATATATAAGTGTGTAGATATATAAATGTGTAGATATATAAATGTGTAGATATATAAGTGTGTAGATATATAAATGTGTAGATATATAAATGTGTAGATATATAAGTGTGTAGATATATAAGAGTGTAGATATATAAGTGTGTAGATATATAAATGTGTAGATATATAAATGTGTAGATATATAAGTGTGTAGATATATAAATGTGTAGATATATAAGTGTGTAGATATATAAATGTGTAGATATATAAATGTGTAGATATATAAGTGTGTAGATATATAAGTGTGTAGATATATAAATGTGTAGATATATAAATGTGTAGATATATAAGTGTGTAGATATATAAGTGTGTAGATATATAAATGTGTAGATATATAAATGTGTAGATATATAAGTGTGTAGATATATAAATGTGTAGATATATAAATGTGTAGATATATAAGTGTGTAGATATATAAATGTGTAGATATATAAATGTGTAGATATATAAATGTGTAGATATATAAGTGTGTAGATATATAAATGTGTAGATATATAAATGTATAGATATATAAATGTATATAGATCCAGTGTGTGTTGCGCATCTGGAGCCACAGGGAGACAGAGGAATGTTTCTGTGCTAAGTGACAAGCCATCTGCTGCTACAGGAAACAAGACTGAACCAGGGCCAGAACAGGACTACACCAGGTCTGGACCAAGTCTAAACCAGGACTAAAACAGGGCTAAAACAGGGCTAAAACAGGACTAAACCAGGACTAAAACAGGACTAAACCAGGGCTAAACCAGGGCTAAAACAGGACTAAAACAGGGCTAAACCAGGACTAAACCAGGACTGAACCAGGACTAAACCAGGGCTAAACCAGGGCTAAACCAGGGCTAAACCAGGACTAAAACAGGACTGAACCAGGACTAAACCAGGACTAAACCAGGACTAAACCAGGGCTAAACCAGGGCTAAACCAGGACTAAAACAGGACTGAACCAGGACTAAACCAGGGCTAAACCAGGGCTAAACCAGGGCTAAACCAGGACTAAAACAGGACTAAAACAGGACTAAAACAGGACTAAACCAGGGCTAAACCAGGACTAAACCAGGACTAAACCAGGACTAAAACAGGACTAAAACAGGACTAAAACAGGACTAAAACAGGACTAAAACGGCTAAACCAGGACGAAACCAGGACTGAACCAGGACTAAACCAGGACTAAACCAGGACTAAACCAGGACTAAACCAGGACTAAAACAGGACTAAACCAGGGCTAAAACAGGACTAAAACAGGACTAAAACAGGACTAAAACAGGACTAAAACAGGACTGAAACAGGACTGAACCAGGACTGAACCAGGACTAAACCAGGACTAAACCAGGGCTAAACCAGGACTAAAACAGGACTAAAACAGGACTAAACCAGGACTAAACCAGGGCTAAACCAGGACTAAAACAGGACTAAACCTGGACTAAACCAGGACTAAAACAGGTCTAAACCAGGGCTAAACCAGGACTAAACCAGGAATAAACCAGGACTAAAATAGGTCAAAACCAGGGACTAAAACAAGTCTGAACCAGGGCTAAATCAGGACTAAACCAGATCTAAAACAGGTCTAAACCTGGGACTAAAACAAGTCTGAATCAGGTCTAAACCAGGATCTAAATCTTATCTGCTTGTTATTTTGATCATTTTCAATACCTCTTTCAATCCTGTAGTTAATCTTAAACATAATTTTACCTCAGAACAGGAGACAGGAGGCGAGCTTTAAATTACAGATCTGAGCTGTAAACTTTATAATGACGAGGATCAGATGAACTGAAGGAGGATCAGAAGAGACACAGGAAGGACAGATGAAAGTGTAAAAACCAGACTGACCCCACGAGTGTGAGTCGAGGTGACTCCAGGAGAGAGGTTTGGTGCTTACTTCTTTATGTTAGCACATGTTAGTAAATGTTCTGTAGATCCTACCTCGTTCTGTCTCTCTCTGCTGCTACCGGAGTTTCCTTGTTCTGTTCTGCACGCGCTCAGAAGAGGAGGAATGCCTGACACACTTCACACACACGCCACAAGACCACCCCCGATAAGGAGAGGGGGAGGGAGGAGGAGAGGGAACAAGGAGAGAGGGGGGGAAAGGGAAGGAGGAGAGGGGAGAAGAAGTAGGGGAGGGAGGAAAAAAGGAGGGAGGAGGGGAGAGGAGGCATGAGGAGGGAAGGGAGCAAGAGAGGAGAGGACAGAAGGTAAGGAGACTTTGAGGTGAGAAGGAAAGTAGCATGGAAGGAGAGGAGGAAGAGGGCAAAAAGGAGGGTAAGGAGATAAGGACGCAGGGTAGGAACTAGGAAAGTAGGGAGGGAACAACAATAAAAGGAGGGAGGCAGAAAAGGAGGAGCAAGGAGGTAGTGGACAGAAGCAGTGTGAATGAACTCCCAGAGTCCACACACAGAAGTGAAGAGTGAAAGAGAAGAGACAGAATGGACAAAGCCGATATAAAAACAGTCAAAGTAGAAGTGGATTACTGGTGTTTTCTTCCTCTCGTTCACACTTCATAGTGACTCCATCTCTCCCTCTTCTCTTCTTTTGTCTTTCACTGTCTTCTTTCTCTCCTCTTTTGTCTCGGGTCTCAGGTTGTTGTGAAAAGCTGTAAACTAAAGGCACTTCCAAAGACGTGTAAGAACTACAGGAGCAAGAGATGATGAGGAAGAGGGAGAGAAGAGGAAGAGGAGGAAGGAGAGAGGGAGGGAGGAGAGGAGAAGAGGGTGGAGAGAGGACATGAAGAGAGAAGGGAGAGAACAAGGAAGAGAGGGGGTACAGGCACCATTTTATATTCTCTGAAATTATACAGAGGCAATTACACAAATGTGTCCAGCAGCATGTGGTTTGATCTGACCTGAATCTAAACCAGTCCAAGACCAGGCCTCAGTCCAAGACCAGGCCTCAGTCCAAGACCAGGCCTCAGTCCAAGACCAGGCCTCAGTCCAGGGCCAGGCCTGAGTCCAGGATCAGGCCTCAATCCAGGGCCAGGCCTCAGTCCAGGTTTAGGCCAGCGTCCAGGTGGTGTATGTTGTGGTGATGTAGATCCCACTGAGGTGACAAGCACTGGGCCAGGGTCCAACCGCTGGGTCTGAGGGGGAGGAGAGAGAGAGAGGAGAGAGAGAGAGGAGGATGAGAGAGAGGAGACAGATGGAGAGGGAAGGGTGAGAAAGAGAGAGAAGAGAGGAGGAGAGTGGGGGGAGGAGAGTCAGAGAGCAGAGAGGGGGAAATGTGACGTCCTCAGACAGTACAAGAGAAACAGAGATAAAACAGGAACAAACAAGGAACAAACAAGGACTAAACCAGGACTAAACCAGGACTAAACCAGGACTAAACCAGGACTAAACCAGGACTAAACCAGGTCTGAGCCCTCTTCTATGTGAACGAGGGACCACACACTCTACTGTGTGAGGTATAAGATTAGATTTGATGGAGCTTGTGTAACATTACGTTCTGTAATTTCTCAAACTCAAACTGACATTTCTAAATTAATCTTAAATAACTTTATTAAATACTGATATTGATGAATACTGTACAAAAACACAGACTAAACTCCACCTGGTTGTTTCCATGGCAATGTTGTTCTTTTAGCTATAATATTCCACAGTGTGGCTGTAATCGCCCAGATAGCAATTTTAGCAGTTAAGAGGAACAGTGCAGACCCAAGTGCATTTATTTTTCACCATAAACTTTACAAAGAAACAAGAAAAGAAAAAAAAAAAAATATATATATATATATATATATATATATATATATATATATATATATATATATATATATATAATCAGCCTATGCAGTACCTGTTATACTTGCAGTACCCACTCACTACCCACTGAGATTTTTCCTTTTATAGAGCCTCTCCCTAATTGGGTGAGCCCATTCGGTATAACAGGTAAGTCTTTCTCAAATCCAGTTCTCTTGTTAAAATTCAGCTCCAATCAACCAATGTAAGAATTTATTCAATTAAGTTGTTAATTAAAATAGAGCTCCATTTTACTTCAATTGTTTTAACAGTGGAAACTAATCACGTTACCCCACCAAGCTAAAATATACAACACCCCTCCTTGTTAACCCCCAGTGGTCTGCCCCGGAACCTTCTTAAGGTGCTTGGCTCCCGGGGACTCATTTGGCCGAAACACTTAAGGCAGACAACATGGGTATGTTAAAATTTGCACAATTACAATCAATTCAGTGATACACATTTATCAATAAAACATTTTAAACGCTTGTGTATGTCCTTTCTTTCTGCAGCCTCCATGATGCTAATGGACTAGCTACATTACCGTGGCATTAAACTCATATCTCCATGGACCATGTTCTGAAGTTGGATTTGGATTTACTTACATTTTAGAAGAAAACCAAAGTCTCTAAGAGGAGTGAGAGGAAGAGAAACCACACCCTAATATGAGCCGTATCCAGGTAGATTCTGTCTTCTACTCAAGTATTTGTGACGCATTAGACTAAAATATATATATTTTAAAAGAGGTTTATGTTATTGAGATGCAGAATTAAACACATGAAAACACTACCAGGACTGAACCAGGACTGAACCAGGACTGAACCAGGTCTAAACCAGGTCTAAACCAGGTCTAAACCAGGTCTAAACCAGGTCTAAACCAGGTCTAAACCAGGTCTAAACCAGGTCTAAACCAGGACTAAACCAGGACTAAACCAGGTCTAAACCAGGTCTAAACCAGGGCTAAACCAGGGCTAAACCAGGGCTAAACCGGGTTTAGACCGGGACTAAACCAGGACTAAACCGGGACTAAACCGGGACTAAACCAGGACTAAACCAGGACTAAACCAGGGCTAAACCAGGGCTAAACCGGGTCTAAACCGGGTTTAGACCGGGACTAGACCGGGACTAAACCAGGACTAAACCAGGACTAAACCGGGTCTAAACAAGAGGAAGGCTCCTTTTGTGGCTCATCCGCCTCATACTTTAACAGTGACTTTGTGCAGCTGTTTTCTGTGAATCACTTCTTGTTTGGTGTTAAAATCTGTGCTTGTTTTAGGGAAGCATTGACTTTAGCCCTGACGTTTATTATGTCATGATTTAAACAGATAACTATCATATTTGTCCTGATTTAAAGCTGATGAAAAGATGTAAATAAATAATGTGCTCACCTGAGAAGCCGTGTCCTCAGGATGCGTTAGCTCTGTTAGCTGTGCAGTTAGCTCCGTTAGCTGTGCAGTTAGCTCCGTTAGCTCCGTTAGCTCCGTTAGCTCTGTTAGCTCTGTAGTTAGCTCCGTTAGCTGTGCAGTTAGCTCCGTTAGCTCTGTAGTTAGCTCCGTTAGCCCCGTTAGCTCACAGACATTTAGCTACAAACAAAATAAACGTTAAACAAAAGTTAAACGTAACATTTCACTCAGCAAAAATCCAACAGAAACCAGAGAATTTGTTCAATATTACACCTAACGTTACTGCAATTTGCCAGAATTCAACACGATTTCTGTATAAAGCTACGGCTAAAGCACAGGCTAAGCTACAGAAGTAAAACTGTATATTCTGAACAGTGAGAGCCACAAAAGGGCTGGTCACTCATTCAATTGATGTCAAATATGATTGATGGCTTTTTTGTGCTTAATCGCCATAAAAAAATAAAATAAAAAATAAAATAAAAACATTAGTAAGTTAAAAATGACAAGTGTTAATTAGCTAATAATATAATGATATGACACTGTAGGACTACTGCTGTTGCTCCAGTAAAGTGGATTTAATTAGCATGTAGTCATAACGAAGTGTGAAATGTAATCATAATTAAACATAATTTAAAACATGAAATTAAACAGTGCAGCTCTGTTTATAGCCACATTCTGGAGTGTTTGTCCAAAAGTCACCAAAAAACACTCGGCCTGATTATAAACCTGGTTTAAAATTGGGCCAAGTGTTTTAATATAAAACTGTGTGAGCTTATTCATGCTGCAAGACCAACGCTGTGCGACATAAAAACATCCACCATTTTATATTACACAGAGAAATGACATGTGTCCAGCAGCATGTGGTTTGATCTGACCAGAAACTGATGTTCAGGTGACGCTGTGGTGATGTTCAGGTGATGTTGTAGTGATGTTGAGGTAATGTTGAAATGATGCTAAGGTGATGTTGTGGTGATGTTGTAGTGATGTTATAGTGATGTTCAGGTGATGTTGTAGTGATATTCAGGTGATGTTCAGGTGATGCTGTAGTGATGTTCAGGTGATGTTCAGGTGATGCTGTAGTGATGTTCAGGTGATGCTGTAGTGATGTTCAGGTGATGCTGTAGTGATGTTCAGGTGATGTTGTGGTGATGTTCAGGTGATGTTCAGGTGATGCTGTAGTGATGTTATAGTGATGTTCAGGTGATGCTGTAGTGATGTTCAGGTGATGTTATAGTGATGTTCAGGTGATGCTGTAGTGATGTTGTGGTGATGTTCAGGTGATGTTGTAGTGATGTTCAGGTGATGCTGTAGTGATGTTCAGGTGATGCTGTAGTGATGTTCAGGTGATGTTCAGGTGATGCTGTAGTGATGTTCAGGTGATGCTGTAGTGATGTTCAGGTGATGTTCAGGTGATGCTGTACAGTGTGAGTTATAAGATTAGATTTGATGGAGAATATGCACAGTGAATATGAGACTATTTGCTTTTGATCAAATCAGGAGATTTCTAAATTAATCTTAAATAACTTTATTAAATACTGATATTTAAAGCCCCACTGTACCATAACATAGACTACACTCATCTGTTTGTTTCCATGGTAATGTTGTTCTTTTAGCTATTAGATTCCACAGTGCAGCATAAAACTCATATCTGCATGGAGAATGTTCCGAAGTATGGTTTTAACTTTTTGTTTCCATAAAATCCTGCAGGTGACGTGCCGCCTCCAGAAAGTTACGCGGTGTTGCTTTAAGGAGTTGTGCTGCTCTTTTGACTTTGTGACTTTAGCTGCAGTCTGTGATATTTCCGCAGGCTCCGAACTCAAATGTGTCGCCTTCTATTCTCGTCAAATTAACCACATCATTTACATATTAGCCTCAGCCCCGCCCCCTCATTTACATATTCATCAAACAGAAGAGGCTGGAGGGAACAGCTGTCAATCATTCAGGTTTAAACAGGATTTAAACTGACGAGTGACGAGCAAAGACGAAACCAGGACCAGGCCTGAACTGGATCTGACTGTTTTTCTGACAAATGTGTAAGATTTATATTTGAAAATCCAGATTCAGATCAAAACTCATTTACATTTAAGAGAAAACTCTAATTTCAACAGCTAAACTAATTCAGAACCTCCCATGCACTTCAGAGCATGTTTGAGAGAAGACTAAACCAGGACTAAACCAGGACTAAACCAGGACTAAACCAGGACTAAACCAGGACTAAACCAGGACTAAACCAGGACTAAACCAGGACTGAACTAGGACTGAACCTGGACTAAGCCTGGACTAAGCCTGGACTAAGCCTGGACTAAACCTGGACTGAACCTGGACTAAACCAGGTCTAAACCTGGACTGAACCAGGACTAAACCAGGACTAAACCAGGACTAAACCAGGTCTAAACCAGGACTGAACCTGGACTAAACCTGGACTAAACCTGGACTAAACCTGGACTAAACCTGGACTAAGCCAGGACTAAGCCAGGACTAAGCCAGGACTAAGCCAGGACTAAGCCAGGACTAAGCCAGGACTAAGCCAGGACTGAGCCAGGACTGAGCCAGGACTGAGCCAGGACTGAGCCAGGACTGAGCCAGGACTGAGCCAGGACTGAGCCAGGACTGAGCCAGGACTGAGCCAGGACTGAGCCAGGACTGAGCCAGGACTGAGCCAGGACTGAGCCAGGACTGAGCCAGGACTGAGCCAGGACTGAGCCAGGACTGAGCCAGGACTGAGCCAGGACTGAGCCAGGACTGAGCCAGGACTGAGCCAGGACTGAGCCAGGACTGAGCCAGGACTGAGCCAGGACTGAGCCAGGACTGAGCCAGGACTGAGCCAGGACTGAGCCAGGACTGAGCCAGGACTGAGCCAGGACTGAGCCAGGACTGAGCCAGGACTGAGCCAGGACTGAGCCAGGACTGAGCCAGGACTGAGCCAGGACTGAGCCAGGACTAAGCCAGGACTGAGCCAGGACTGAGCCAGGACTGAGCCAGGACTGAGCCAGGACTGAGCCAGGACTGAGCCAGGACTGAGCCAGGACTGAGCCAGGACTAAACAAAGGGGACTCAAAAGGTCCATATTGCTCTTGCCTGATCTGTCCTAATGTCGTTTCCTCGTCACACACAGACCTGGAGTTGTGTTTCGTTTCATTCACATGTTTAACACACAAACCTGCAGATTTAAACACTCCGTTCCACCTTGTGATGTCATCATGTGGTGATACAGGAAGTGCTCCACTGTGTTTTTAAACTCCACCTTCACTAGAATCATCTGGATCATTTCAGTCCTGGAGTTGTCTCTTATCTCGACTGAACTAAAGGTAAAAGGAGGAGTTCACTTTAAAACTCCCACTTGATGACATCACAAGGTGGAACAGAGCGTTTTGAGCTTTGGAGATGTTACAGACTAATAATAAAGTGAAGTGTGACTCAAACATGTGTGAATGAAACAAAACACAACCCCAGTGTGTGTTTGAGGAGGAAACAGCGTTAGAACATGACTTAACCCTCACGAGGGTCAGGTTCCATACTAGAGCTTTAAAGGCACTGCCCCAGTTCACATACACTGAATAAGCAAGTCCAATAATCAGGAAGTGTGTGTGCTGAATACTGGTTGATATTAGCTTTACTGTGGAAACGAAACTCCATTCTGGTCGCTGAGAGTTGTGGAAAATGCTTATAAACTCATCGTGGTGAATAATTAGGATGTTCTGAATGTATAAGGTCAGTGAGGAATAACTTTGGACCAAACTGTTTAAAATGAACAAAAAAAAATCTGTTACTAAGACCAAACCAGAACTAAACCAGGACTAGACTGAACCAGGACTAGACTGAGCCAGGACTACATGGGACTAAATAGGTCCAGAGGTCATGACCTTCAAGTTTTGTCCAAATTTTTACATTAACACTAATTTGCATAATGACCCCAGGCTCCGCCTTCATTTGCATATGCAGCCGTCTGATTGGCCTGCAGGGAGGGTGAAGGCTGTCACTCATGTTTCAGACTGATGCAGTCTGGCAGCAGCAGACAGGGCATCTGGGCTAAACTGTTCTCTATGTGTCACCTGTTTCAGAAAGGACAGAAGAGCGAGAATCAGAGGACGGAACCAGGACTGAACCAGGACTAGACCAGGTCTAAACCAGGACTAGACCGTCTAAAGGAGATGTGTTCTGATATTCCAGTCTGTCTCATTGTGACTCTGTCCCTCCATCACAAACCCACATCTTTATTCTGTTTTCTGCTCAAGTGAAAGAGCGGAGCCTTCACTGATCCCTGACCCTGAGGGTGACCCCTGACCTCTGACCTTCAGAGTCACATGTCAGACTGACCACAGCAAACATCAGGTTTTCCAAGCAAATGTGAAATGACAGATGGACTTTCTGAAGCTGGGCTCCTCCAAACAGAACAGACTGGATGGAGCTGCAGATGCTGCGTGTGGGACAGGACCAGCTCTGCACTCGCCGCGTGCAGACGATCCTGTGAGCACAAACACGGCAAAATACGCACACTGAGTGTCTAAAGCCCAACGAGTGAAGTAGGCCTGGACCAGGACAAACCGGGACTAAACCAGGACCAGGCCCTGGTCAGGACCCGGTCTGGTGTAAGTCCCTCTGACAGGACCTTCTCGTGACGCGTTCAGGGACATCAGGACTGTTTGGACCGGGGGCTACTGAGCGTGCTCAGTGCAGCCGAGCGGACCGCATTAGTCTGAGTGGGACTGGCTCAGGTCCAGGACCCTTCAAAACCAGGACTAGACCAAGATTAGACCAGGACTGACCCTAATGTGACTCTGCCCAAGAGTGGAGCAACTTTAGACCATTAGGACCAGGCTCAAAATTTTGTCCTATTTTAATTCTGGCTTGGTCAGTCCTGGTTTAGTTCTGGTTTAGTCCTGGTTTACACCTGGTTTAGACCTGGTTTAGACCTGGTTTAGTCCTGGTTTAGTTCTGGTTTAGTCCTGGTTTAGTCCTGGTTTAGTCCTGGTTTAGTCCTGGTTTAGTCCTGGTTTAGACCTGGTTTAGTCCTGGTTTAGTCCTGGTTTAGTCCTGGTTTACACCTGGTTTAGTCCTGGTTTAGTCCTGGTTTACACCTGGTTTACACCTGGTTTAGTCCTGGTTTAGTCCTGGTTTAGTCCTGGTTTAGTTCTTCTTGTTGCTGTTTCTGATATTTCTCACATTTTTTGCTAAACCTGCCAAACGCTCAGAGCTAAAAGCATCTGTTTAAGTCCCCAAAGACCAGACCAGAGCCAAGACCGGACCTGAGCCAGAACTTGTCACATGACCAGGTTTTGGCAGGAATTGCGTCACACGAGTCTGGACTGAAGCTCAGGTTTGTCGGCCATCTTGAATGTTTACAGCTCTGAACGTGTGAGACTCAACCAGAACTAAACAAAGACTAAACCAGAACTAAACCAGGACTAAACCAGAACTAAACAAAGACTAAACCAGGTCTAAAGCAGGACTAAACCAGAACTAGATCAAAATAAGATAACATAAAGCTAAGTCTGAAGCAGGTCTAAACCAGGACCCAAACAGACCAAACGCAGGCCTTAAACAGGTTTAAAGTTGCCCTCTTCTTGTGCAGAGTGACACTGGGGTGTGTCCTGGTCTAATCTTGGTCTAGTCCTGGTTTTGAAGGGTCCTGGACCGGAGCCAGTCCCACTCAGACTAATGCGGTCCGCTCGGCTGCACTGAGCACGCTCAGTAGCCCCCAGTCCAAACAGTCCTGATGTCCCTGAACGCGTCACGAGAAGGTCCTGTCACAGGAACTTAGACTAGACCGGGTCTAGACCAGGTCCAGGTCCTGTCACATCCAGTTCGAGTCTAAAGTGCCCGACAGTCGAAAAGTTTGGGCTCAAACTTCTTGTGCTTTGAGTTATCTACAGAAACATGGAGCAGGGGCCTATATCACTCTGTATCACTCCATATCACACTATATCACTCTGTATCACTCCATATCACTCTATATCACTCTGTATCACTCTGTATCACTCTATATCACTCTATATCACTCTGTATCACTCCATATCACTCTATATCACACTATATCACTCTGTATCACTCTATATCACTCTGTATCACTCCATATCACTCTATATCACACTATATCACTCTGTATCACTCTATATCACTTTGTATCACTTTATATCACTCCATAAACCTCTATATAACTGTCTTAAAGTCCTTTGACCAAACTCACATCTTTGTTGAAAAATGGCTCCACTTTATAAAGATATTGTGAAAAATGTGACTTTTGTTTCTTCAAACTGAGACGACACTTTGTGGGACAGGCCCAGTGATTACACAGATATGAAACATAGACACGCCCCATGGACCGCCACGCCCCACGGACCGCCACGCCCCACGGACCGACACAACCCACGGACCGACACGCCCCACGGACCGACACGCCCCACGGACCGACACGCCCCACAGAGCAGCGTCAGTCTGACACTGTTTATAATTCACACATTTGAACAAAGTCATAAATATTTCACTCATGTTTGACCCAGATGAAACCTGCAGCAGCTGTGGCCCAAGTCATGTGACCTGAGTCTGAGTCATGTGACCTGAGTCTGAGTCATGTGACCTGAGTCTGAGTCATGTGACCTGGACCTGCTGTGATCACATGGCCTGGGATGACATTTAAAGATGGCCGAGACTTCGAGCTTCAGCAGCCAGTACCGCCTTTCCCGCCAAAACCTGGCCATGTGACAGGTCCTGGCTCTGGTCCGGTCTTGGCTCTGGTCCGGTCTTGGCTCTGGTCCGGTCTTGGCTCTGGTCCGGTCTTGGCTCTGGTCTGGTCTTTGGGGACTTAAACAGATGCTGTTAGCTTTGAGCGTTTGGCAGGTTCAGGAGAAAATGTGTGAAACAGCAACAAGCAGAACTAAACCAGGACTGAACCAGGACTGAACCAGGACTAAACCAGGACTAAACCAGGACTAAACCAGGACTAAACCAGGACTAAACCAGGACTAAATCAGGACTAAACCAGGACTAAACCAGGACTAAACCAGGACTAAACCAGGACTGAACCAGGACTGAACCAGGACTGAACCAGGACTAAACCAGGACTAAACCAGGACTAAACCAGGACTAAACCAGGACTAAACCAGGACTAAACCAGGACTAAACCAGGACTAAACCAGGACTAAACCAATGGATTTGTAAACTATTGGTTTGGTCCTGGTTTGGTCCTGAAATAGTCAGTTCTGATTGGTTCATGCTGATCGGTGCGCTGTGATTGGTCCGCTCTGATCGGTCTCCTCTGATTGGTGCGCTCTTTTTCGTCCACTCTGATTGGTTGTTTCTCTCAGACGAGTGCAGGCTCGTGGTCGTTATAATCACATTGTGGATTATAATAATATTGTAATGTGTTTCCTTGTGCTGTTTACATCACAGTGTGTTATGGAGAAAAGACTCACTGAAGTGAAGACGATTCACATGCACTATAAAAAAAACAACAGAAGAGGAGAGAGGAGAGAGGAGAGAGGAGAGAGGAGAGAGGAGAGAGGAGAGAGGAGAGAGGAGAGAGGAGAGAGGAGAGAGGAGAGAGGAGAGAGGAGAGAGGAGGAGGAGGAGGAGGAGGAGGAGGAGGAGGAGGAGGAGGAGGAGGAGGAGGAGGAGGAGGAGGAGGAGGAGGAGGAGGAGGAGGAGGAGGAGGAGGGCAAGAGGAGGAGGAGGAGGAGGGCAAGAGGAGGAGGAGGAGGGCAAGAGGAGGAGGAGGAGGAAGGCAAGAGGAGGAGGAGGAGGAAGGCAAGAGGAGGAGGAAGAGCAGGACAAGAGGAGGAGGGCAAGAGGAGGAGGAGGAGGAGGAGGAGGAGGAGGAGGAGGAGGAGGAGGAGGAGGAGGAGGAGGAGGAGGAGATTTTCCTTCTGTGGGGTATTAACTGTAACATATTCAGATCTCCATGTTTCCTTTTATTGTTTTTAAAATACTATATTCACCCAAAACATCGTCTCCACATCGTTTATAGTTTCACTTTTGTTCCTGTGGCTCTGAGTCGTGTCTTTGCTGTGGTGTTTTTACAGTGTGTGTGTGGGGGGGTCGCGGGGGTCGCGGGGTCGTTCGAGCGCGCTCTGAATGAACAGATCACATTTTATAAGTTCATAATTATCATAATGTGTTTATTAGCGAGCCTCTGTGCCCTCGAGCCAAACACCACGACACCAGCTCAGAGTCAACCTCATCAGAGCACGCTCAGTCGACACGCACCAGACTCTGACCTTAAACTCATACAAGAAACCCCCACAACACACAGGGAGGGCATCTGACGCACAGGGAGGGCATCTGACACACGGGGAGGGCATCTGACACAGAGGGAGGGCATCTGACACAGGGAGGGCATCTGACACACGGGGAGGGCATCTGACACACGGGGAGGGCATCTGACACACACACATGGAGCCAGAGGTGATTTCACATGAACTTTTACTGTTTCACTGTTTTATTTCACACATCCATCTGTTTCTCATTCAAACCTGAACACCCCCGACTGGAGCCACTGCGCCACCTGCTGGTTTAATGCCACAGTCTAGTCTAGTCCTGGTCTAGTCCTGGTCTAGTCCTGGTCTAGTCCTGGTCTAGTCCTGGTCTAGTCCTGGTCTAGTCCTGGTCTAGTCCTGGTCTAGGCCTGGTTTAGGCCTGGTCTAGGCCTGGTCTAGGCCTGGTTCAGACTTCACAGAGGCCCGTCCCGAGGGTCAAAGGTCACGTGAGGGCCCATGGCGACTTGTTGTTCCAGAGTTCGGCCCTGGCTCAGGTTAAACTGGAGCTTCTACAGTGTCATCCTCACAGCGGGACCCCGAGGAGCAGATCCTGGTCCAGACCTAGTCCAGACTTGGTCCAGACCTAGTCCAGACCTAGTCCAGACTTGGTCCAGACTTGGTCCAGACCTGGTTTAATCCCCACAGAGTCCCGGTCCAGACCCCACAGAGTCCTGGTTTGGTCCGGCCCAGGGTTGTCCCCTCTCCCACGCTCACAGTGTCTCTGATGGACAGTTCTCCCGTCTTCACTCGTGACCTTTGACCTGTTTATGTCACATCTCCACAGGTCTGTTATTATGGAGAGGGGCCCCAGTGTCTGCCCCAGGGGCCCCTCTCCTCCCTGGGGCCCACACTGTCCCTCGATGGGATAAAAGGTGAGATTTTTTATTGTTCATATTAAAAACAAAAAGATTAAATATGTGTAGACCGGGCGTGCGAGAACAGCAGGGAGGGAATAGGAGGAGAGATAGTCCTGAGCTTAAAGGGGAGGTGTTTATTTGTACGGGGGTTTTAAAGACGGTCTTTTAACAGTGAAAATATTATATTCACACAAAACAACATAACACAGGGAGGGCATCTGACACACACGGGGAGGGCATCTGACACACACAGGGAGGGCATCTGACACACACAGGGAGGGCATCTGACACACACGGGGAGGGCATCTGACACACACAGGGAGGGCATCTGACACACACAGGGAGGGCATCTGACACACACAGGGAGGGCATCTGACACACACGGGGAGGGCATCTGACACACAGGTGGACTCACACTGGTGACACAGGGACTCCATAAATCACTGGCCTCGTTAGCGACAGGACAATTAGCAGCGCAGCTAATGCTAACAGCAGGACTCAGGGGAGCGCTCTGATTGGCTCAGAGACGATCGAGGTAATTAAGAATGTTCATTTAGCTTAACGACGTTTAACGAGGTTTTACTGTCGCTGAGGGAGAGCGGCAGAGTGGTTAGCTTCAGATTAGCATTGAGACAGAGAGAGCGGCAGAGTGGTTAGCTTCAGATTAGCACTGTGACAGAGGGAGAGAGCGGCAGAGTGGTTAGCCTCAGATTAGCCCAACAAAGCGTCCAACACGTGATCAACATGTGAACATTCAAGACGCCCACCAGGTTTAACCCAGACACAGAAGGACGGGTCAAATGCAGGTTTAACCCAGACACAGAAGGACGGGTCAAATGCAGGTTTAACCCAGACACAGAAGGACGGGTCAAATGCAGGTTTAACAGACACAAAAGGACGGGTCAAATGCAGGTTTAACAGACACAGAGGGATGGGTCAAATGCAGGTTTAACAAACACAAAGCATTCTGGATTCTTCACATTTTCTTTCATAAACTAAACCTCCCTGAGTCTCTTTGTTTTGGGTCATTGTTATAACTGAACATTTGACCCAAACCCAGAGGAGCAGACGCTCAGAGCCACGGCTCACTCAGCTCTGAATATTACACGTTTGATTTGTGAATATTACACGTTTATTTCCATATTTCCTCTTTTCTCTCGTCTCCTCGTCTTCGTTTTTGCAGGAGGAGGAAGAGGAGCATATTTAATATGACTTTGTCCCTGAGGCCATGGATCTGTCCAACCAGAGCTGGACCTCAGCCACAAGAGCGTGCACGAGAGAGGAGCGTGCATGTGAGGAGGGCGTGCACGTGAGAGGAGCGTGCACGAGAGATGAGCGTGCACGAGGCGACAGGTGAAGAGCAGGAGTCTCATTCTGCTGTTTTTATCTGAAATCTCTAAACAAAATGCACAAATGTGAACAGAAAAGATGTGATTTAGTCCTGGTTCAGTCCTGGTTTAATCCTGGTTTAGTCTTGGTTTAGTCCTGGTTTAGTCTTGGTTTAGTCCTGGTTTAGTCCCGGTTCAGTCCCGGTTCAGTCCTGGTCCAGTTCTGGTCCAGTCCTGGTCCAGTCCTGGTCCAGACACAGACAGTACCTGCAGCAGACACCGGGGGGAGACAGGTGAGCGTGGGACATAATACTTGTATTCTAAGTCGTAGTACTTTTACTTCAGAGTATTTGTAGTGAAACATGTGAGGGTCACATTTAAAGACCTGAGCTGTTTGTCCTCAGCGTTTACAAACATGAAGCAGGGACACCACACACTCAAGTCTGTAAATGATTCAGCCCTCGATGTATCAATTAACACTGTTGCCATGGTGATTAACTAGTGAAATCAGCCCTATTGTGCTTGTGTCTCTATGGTTCTCATCTCTGTGGATCTGTTATAATTTAAACATTTTAAATCACAACATTCAACTAAAACCCACTTAATAAAACAAATCCACTGACTTCTGTGTTAGAAAACTGGTGTCCAATGGGCGTGGCACAGTGGGCGTGGCACAGTGGGCGTGGCACAGTGGGCGTGGCACAGTGGGCGTGGCACAGTGGGCGTGGCACAGTGGGCGTGGCACAGTGGGCGTGGCACAGTGGAGGTTAAACGGGGGCAGATCAACAAAATGGCGTCTTGAAAATAGTGGATTAAAGATTAAACTCAAACATGAATCAGTCCAAACACGACTTCAGACGCTCAACGAGAAGAAACGACGAGAACCTGGAGAAACATCTGAACATTTTGAAGAACAGGGCGGATTTAAGAAAACGGCTCCAGCTCCGGCTTTTGAATGGTACAGAGTCTAAATGTTCCAGATTAGACTTTAGTTTTGTTCCTCGTGTCTCTTAAGTCACGTGAGACGACATTACCTATGCAAACTTCATGAGAGAAGCAGGTTCGTGTCCGATGTTTAAGCGTGTCCTCGGGGCGTGCGCTCTGACATATGTGCCATTAAACATGTATGAGACCAAACACGGAGGGGACAGTTAGCGTGATGCTACGATTAGCTCTGGGACACATTAATTATGATAAACACTGAGCACGCTAAATATGCTAATGTGGCTAACAGGCTAAATGTCAAGGGACCAACGTCTCTAAATGTCCACAAACACACACATGTGCAGGTGAAGTGTCCCTGTCACACACGTGTGCAGGTGAAGTGTCCCTGTCACACACATGTGCAGGTGAAGTCCTGGTTTAGTTCTGGCCTGGTCCTGGCCCGAGTCACATCAACTATGCTAAACAGAAATAAAGAGCGTGAACCAATCACAGCAGCCCGTGGCACTGTCGCCGTGACGACCGCCTCTGACCAGGAAGTGTTACTAACGACGTCCGACACACACCCTCCAGGACCGAACCGGGACCGAACCGGGACTGAACCAGGACTGAACCAGGACTAAACCAGGACTGAACCAGGACTCTCTCGGCTCCTGACCTCGTCCTGATTCTTGGTCTCATCAGTCTTGAGTGAACTCCAACTGTGAGGACTCAATCCATCAATCGCTGGCTCTAAATCTGGATCAGACCTCAGCCTGGACTGAAACGTGGTTTAGTCCTGGTTCAGTCCTGGTTTAGTTCTGTTTCAGTCCCAGTTTAGTCCTGGTTTAGTTGTGGTTCAGTCCTGGTTTAGTCCTGGTTTAGTCCAGGTTTAGTCCTGTTTTAGACCTGGTTTAGTCCTGGTTTAGTCTTGGTTTAGTCCTGGTTTAGTCCTGGTTTAGTCCTGGTTTAGTGCCGGTTTAGTGCCGGTTTAGTGCCGGTTTAGTGCCGGTTTAGTCCTGGTTCAGTCCTGGTTCAGTCCTGGTTCAGTCCTGGTTCAGTCCTGGTTTAGTCCTGGTTCAGTCCTGGTTCAGTCCTGGTTTAGTCCTGGTTCAGTCCTGGTTTAGTCCTGGTTTAGTCCTGGTTCAGTCCTGGTTCAGTCCTGGTTCAGTCCTGGTTTAGTCCTGGTGATAGATGGCTCCTCTCAGCTGTAGTTTGTCAGATCACAGTCGGCACTTGGAGGTCTGGATCTCGGCCAGGACTTGGACTTGGACCAGGACTTGGACCGGGGCCAGGTCTGTCCTTGTTGTTGTTCCCATTAGGTCACGTTCAGTTTTCCACAAATGTTTGGCCTAAATTTTTGTTAAGACGAGTTTTGCGTAAATCTGAACATTTAATGTTTCAGTCCAAACAGCTGTTTTTAAATTATATTCTCAGATTTGACACAAAGGTCCAGATCCAGACCTTGGACCGGGTCAGATCCAGACCCTGGACCTCCGAGTCTGTGAAACTGCAGTGAAAAAATCCCTCCTGCCAAGAAAGTAGTTTTACAATAGAGCAACTCACAATATTTTGTGATATTTTGGTGATATTTTGTGATATTTTGGTGATATTTTGGTGGTACTTGGTGATATTTATTGATTTTGGTGATATTGTGGTGGTATTTTGGTGATATTTTGTGATATTTTGGTGATATTTTGGTGGTACTTGGTGATATTTATTGATTTTGGTGATATTTGGTGATATTTGGTGATATTTTGGTGATATTTTGTGATATTTTGGTGATATTTTGGTGGTACTTGGTGATATTTATTGATTTTGGTGATATTTGGTGATATTGTGGTGGTATTTTGGTGATATTTTGTGATATTTTGGTGGTACTTGGTGATATTTGGTGATTTTGGTGATATTTTGGTGATATTTTGTGTTCCCTCAGTTCTCAAAGACAACTGGAGAATTTGAGCTTGTGTGTTTCTTCTGCCAGGAAGAAGAACCATGATCTGCAGCACATTTATGAGTTTGATCCTGATCAAACAGATGTGGAGCTCCTGAGGATTCTGCTTCATGGACTGTGTAATGGGGGAAAGTTTCAGAAACTCAGTGGAGACGGCGTTGTGAGGCCGGACGGGCCTTGACGGGGGTCATGACAGATTCACCGTGAAGGTCCAGAGGAACTACCCGTCTGCTGGTGTCTGTGTCTCTGCCCTCAGTCGTCTCCTTCATTTTGTTCACTTGAAGATACTTTAGTTTAGTCTCTTGAGATGTGCTTTTTATGATTTATGTCAATAATCTGCTGTGTGTGGTCACATGATCTGGAACGAGATGAAGAGATGGAACGTGAGTTTAATCGATTCATATTTCCCTGTCCCTGAAAAATTATATACAGTTATAACAATTATACATAAAGATAGAAAGAAGTCAGTGGTAGAGTTAGACCCGGTCTAACCCCGGTCTAAACCCGGTCTAAACCCGGTCTAAACCCGGTCTAACCCCGGACTAAACCCGGTCTAAACCCGGACTAAACCCGGTCTAACCCCGGACTAAACCCGGTCTAACCCCGGACTAAACCCGGTCTAACCCCGGACTAAACGCGGTCCAACCCCGGACTAAACCCGGTCCAACCCCGGACTAAACCCGGTCCAACCCTGGACTAAACCCGGTCTAACCCTGGACTAAACCCGGTCCAATCCTGGACTAAACCCGGTCCAATCCTGGACTAAACCCGGTCTAACCCTGGACTAAACCCGGTCTAACCCTGGACTAAACCCGGTCTAACCCTGGACTAAACCTGGTCTAACCCTGGTCTAGACCTGTTGGATCTGAGGCGGTCTGTGAATGGGGTCTTTGAAGGGACTCGGACTCTGATCTTGCTCTAAACAAAAGACCCTTTATGAGACCGAAACCTAAGACAGGACTGAACCAGAGGACTGCACGTGCACGCTCACAGGCACGTGCACGCTCACAGGCACGTGCACGCTCACAGGCACGTGCACACTCACAGGCACGTGCACGTGAGTGTACATTGACTGATTTCATTTTTGATGTTGTCATTTCATGGTTCTGCCTCAGCTCTGAGCATCTGAGTTTGACCACACAGACACCGAGTCCAGTCCAGGTCCAGGTCCAACCTGAGTCCAGGTCCAACCTGAGTCCAGGTCTACTCGAGGTCTAGTCCAGCCATACAGTGTGTACATATATATACACACACATAGCTAACCTGCTATCAGTCCTGCTATCCAAACAGGAAGTGATCATGGACGCACTTCTAGCTCCATCGACTCAGTTCACTTTCTATTGAAAAACTGTCCTCTCTCTGTCCCCTCTGTGTCTCTCTGTCCCCTCTGTCATCTCTCTGTCTCTGCTGCTTCAGACTCATTCTGGTCTTAAATGTTCGTATTAACCCTCTACATGATCCTGGGGTTTTTATTTCACTATTGTGTCTGTAAATCAAGATATGAACATTAATAACAGACAAATCAGGTCCTTCTGTCCCCGAGGTCTCACTGATTGATGGGAAGGGGCGTTACCTTCCTCAGCCTCACTCCTGATTGGCTCATTGGTTGCTATGAAACTCGTGGTCAGAATTCCAAATATGGGACTCTGCTCCAAAATTGTCCGCTATAACTGCTCTGGCCCCGATGAGCTTCATTTGGGGCCGAATGCTGAGGTGACGTCACACTCACTCAGTCCGGGTCTAGTCGGGGTCTGGTCCGGGTCTGGTCAGGGCCTGGTCCTGGTCTAGTCCTGGTCTAGTCCGGGTCTAGTCCAGATCTAGTCTGGGTCTAGTCCGGGTCTGGGTCTAGTCCAGGTCTAGTCCAGGTCTAGTCTGGGTCTAGTTGGGGTTCACATGTCTGTGGCTTGTTTCATTGTAAACACATTTCAAAGGTCAGACTCTGATTGACCTTTTTACATGTCACAAATCACAGCAAAGAACTGTCCACAGAAGAAAATATATATATATATATGAGTATATATACTTCACTATATACACATGAGTATATATTTCACTATATATACATGAGTATATATACTTCACTATATACACGCGAGTATATATACTTCACTATATACACGCGAGTATATATACTTCACTATATACATGCGAGTATATATACTTCACTATATACACGCGAGTATATATACTTCACTATATACACGCGAGTATATATACTTCACTATATACACGCGAGTATATATACTTCACTATATACACGCGAGTATATATACTTCACTATATACACGCGAGTATATATACTTCACTATATACACGCGAGTATATATACTTCACTGTATACACATGAGTATATATACTTCACTATATACACATGAGTATATATACTTCACTATATACACATGAGTATATATACTTCACTATATACACATGAGTATATATACTTCACTATATATACATGAGTATATATACTTCACTAAATAAACATGAGTATATATACTTCACTAATACATATATACTGATGTGTGTGTATATATATATATATATATATATATATATATATATATATATATATATACACACACATCAGTATATATATATATCACTATATATACATCCATTACACCCCTCTGTGTTGTTGGTTCAGTCCGTTGCCCCCCCCTCTGTGTTGTTGGTTTAGTCCGTTACTCCCCTCTGTGTTGTTGGTTTAGTCCATTACTCCCCTCTCTGTTGTTGGTTTAGTCCGTTACTCCCCTCTCTGTTGATGGTTTAGTCCATTACTCCCCTCTCTGTTGTTGGTTTAGTCCGTTGCTCCCCTCTCTGTTGTTGGTTTAGTCCATTACTCCCCTCTCTGTTGATGGTTTAGTCCATTACTCCCCTCTCTGTTGTTGGTTTAGTCCGTTACTCCCCTCTCTGTTGATGGTTTAGTCCATTACTCCCCTCTCTGTTGTTGGTTTAGTCCGTTGCTCCCCTCTCTGTTGTTGGTTCAGTCCGTTGCCCCCCCTCTGTGTTGTTGGTTTAGTCCGTTACTCCCCTCTGTGTTGTTGGTTTAGTCCGTTGCCCCCCTCTGTGTTGTTGGTTTAGTCCGTTACTCCCCTCTCTGTTGTTGGTTTAGTCCGTTACTCCCCTCTCTGTTGTTGGTTTAGTCCGTTACTCCCCTCTCTGTTGTTGGTTTAGTCCGTTACTCCCCTCTCTGTTGTTGGTTTAGTCCGTTACTCCCCTCTCTGTTGTTGGTTTAGTCCGTTACTCCCCTCTCTGTTGTTGGTTTAGTCCGTTACTCCCCTCTGTGTTGTTGGTTTAGTCCGTTGCTCCCCTCTGTGTTGTTGGTTTAGTCCGTTGCTCCCCTCTGTGTTGTTGGTTTAGTCCGTTGCTCCCCTCTGTGTTGTTGGTTTAGTCCGTTACTCCCCTCTGTGTTGTTGGTTTAGTCCGTTGCTCCCCTCTGTGTTGTTGGTTTAGTCCGTTATTCCCCTCTCTGTTGTTGGTTTAGTCCGTTACTCCCCTCTCTGTTGTTGGTTTAGTCCGTTACTCCCCTCTCTGTTGTTGGTTTAGTCCGTTACTCCCCTCTCTGTTGTTGGTTTAGTCCGTTGCCCCCCTCCGTGTTGTTGGTTTAGTCCGTTGCCCCCCTCTCTGTTGTTGGTTTAGTCCGTTGCTCTGGCGGGAAGCGCGCGGGGTCAAGTCTGTACTTCCGCGTCATTTTTCGCGCCAAAGAGACAGAAAATGGATGAAAATGTGTAATTTATTTATCTCAGGACAACAAAGCCTCAGTGTAAGTATAATTCAGAAAGTTTTCTTTTTACTTCATGTAAAATGTTCTTCATGTGTCACAGTGATGTCCAAACATGGAGAAAAGGCGAGTGGAGAAAAGGTCATGACCAAAACGCACAGTAAGTCACTAAACTTCAGTTTGTCAAAGGTTAATGTTTTAGACTTTGAAGAGTGAATATTTATAACTTAATGTCATAGGGATCCTGAAAAGGAAGAAGGAGCAGAATGTTACAAGAGTTTAACCACGTCTCAGGTAAGTTTAAGTTTTGGTTTATAAATATAGAACACAATATCAGAGGAAATGATGAGTTTACGCTTCATAAGAACAATATAAGTATAATATAAGTACAATATCTGAACTCAAGATGCTTCTGGACAGTCAGTTCTGAGTTAAAACATTAAACGCTGCCAAATGAATTAAATATAAATATTAATATAAATATACAGAATGAACAGCAGAGCAAAAGACAAAGTTTAAATCATTTTTGTAGGACTGAAGACGTTTGGCTGCTCATCCACGCAGCTTGGATGTGTTAACAATTTGTCCAGTTAACAGATTTAAATTTAATCTTTTTCTCCGGATCAGACCCGGACGACTGAGGGATTTACACAGACAGAATGAACAGCAGCTCAGGTCACAACACAAGTCATAGCTGGACAACAAAATGCACCGCTCACGTTGAGGACATTTAGTTTCAATATCTGTGCCAAGAGACAAAAGCACAGGGTATGAAAATAAAATACAATACAATAATAAATGACCAGTAACAGAAGAGTTGGACAGACAGTGTCTCCAGTGTCTGTGCGTAAAGTCGCAAGCAAACACATAATATGAACCAAACTCCGCCAAAAAAACTCCTCCCCGGTGCTGGTGAAGTCCCGGGTAAATGTGGTGTTGTATGTCCATGTGCGCGTGTGTGTAAAGATACAACCAAATGAGTCCACGTAAAACGCCATCATCCTCCTCCAGGAAACCACAGAGTGAAATCTTAAAGTTATCAAAACAAAAGTACACGCTCTGCAGCTCTGTCTCTGAGAAAACAAGTGAAGCATAAGCGTCGTCATAATATGACTAAAAGATTGAATATTTTTATTTTATATTTTCCATTAATTTACATTTTTTACATGAAATGTAGTGCTTTAGTTTCATCTTTAAATTTTTTTTTAACAGTTTAACTTATTACATTTAACTTATTTGTAAATAAATTAAACTGTACTTAATATGAATACCTTTTCATTGTTCAAATGAAAAAGTAGTATAATCATATATATATATATATATATATATATATATATATATATATATATATATATATATATATATATATAAATTTGCCAGTCAGCCCTAAACCAGGCCTGAGTCACAGGGTGGGGGCCTGAATCGGCCAAAAGGGACAAAAGATGAGACGAGACAAGAGAAGTGCAGTCAGGGGCTGATTTGACTTTTGGACATTCCTTGAATGGAACGGAACTCTGGCTCCTGCCTGCTCCTCTGTGTCTGCTCCTCTGTCTCTGCTCCTCTGTCTCTCTGCTCCTCTGACTCTGCTCCTCTGTCTCTCTGCTCCTCTGTCTCTGCTCCTCTGTCTCTGCTCCTCTGTGTCTGCTCCTCTGTGTCTGCTCCTCTGTCTCTCTGCTCCTCTGACTCTGCTCCTCTGTCTCTCTGCTCCTCTGTCTCTCTGCTCCTCTGTCTCTCTGCTCCTCTGACTCTGCTCCTCTGTCTCTGCTCCTCTGTGGCTCTGCTCCTCTGGCTCTGCTCCTCTGTGTCTGCTTTTCTGACTCTGCTCCTCTGTCTCTGCTCCTCTGACTCTGCTCCTCTGTGTCTCTGCTCCTCTGTGTCTCTGCTCCTCTGTGTCTCTGCTCCTCTGTGTCTCTGCTCCTCTGGCTCTGCTCCTCTGTGTCTGCTCCTCTGTGTCTGCTCCTCTGACTCTGCTCCTCTGTCTCTCTGCTCCTCTGTCTCTGCTCCTCTGTCTCTGCTCCTCTGTCTCTCTGCTCCTCTGTCTCTGCTCCTCTGTCTCTGCTCCTCTGGCTCTGCTCCTCTGCTCCTCTGCTCCTCTGCTTCTCTGCTCCTCTGCTCCTCTGCTCCTCTGCTCCTCTGCTCCTCTGGTTCCTCAGGGGGGTGTCGTGTTTTTGTGGCTGACTCTGAGCCTCTGTTCCTGGGGACAGGTGTGAGCTGCTCCTGGCTCCTGCTCAGATCCAGATGGTGCTTCTGCTGCAAATATGTCCCAGCAGAGACCTGGACCCCACCTCCACTTGAGTCCTGGTTTAGTCCTGGTTTAGTCCTGGTTTAGTCCTGGTTTAGTCCTGGTTTAGTCCTGGTTTAGTCCTGGTTTAGTCCTGGTTTAGTCCTGGTTTAGTCCTGGTTTAGTCCTGGTTTAGTCCTTGTTTAGTCCTTGTTTAGACCAGGTGTTTTTATAGATATATATCTTTAGGTCGTTGTTGTGTTTTTATATATATATCTTTATGTCGTTGTTGTGTTTTTATAGATATATATCTTTAGGTTGTTGTGTTTTTATATATATCTTTAGGCTGTTGTGTTTTTATATATATATCTTTAGGTCGTTGTGTTTTTATAGATATATATCTTTAGGTTGTTGTGTTTTTATATATATCTTTAGGCTGTTGTGTTTTTATAGATGTATATCTTTCGGTCGTTGTTGTGTTTTTATATATATATCTTTAGGTCATTGTTGTGTTTTTATAGATGTATATCTTTATGTCGTTGTTGTGTTTTTATATATATATCTTTAGGTCATTGTTGTGTTTTTATAGATGTATATCTTTATGTCGTTGTGTTTTTATAGATATATATCTTTATGCCGTTGTTGTGTTTTTATAGATATATATCTTTAGGTTGTTGTGTTTTTATAGATATATATCTTTATGCCGTTGTTGTGTTTTTATAGATATATATCTTTAGGTTGTTGTGTTTTTATAGATATATATCTTTATGCCGTTGTTGTGTTTTTATAGATATATATCTTTAGGTTGTTGTGTTTTTATAGATATATATCTTTATGCCGTTGTTGTGTTTTTATAGATATATATCTTTAGGTTGTTGTGTTTTTATAGATATATATCTTTGTCGTTGTTGTGTTTTTATATATATATATCTTTATGTCGTTGTGTTTTTATAGATATATATCTTTAGGTCATTGTGTCTATATATATATATATATATATATATATATATATATATATATATATATATATATATATATATATATATATATCTTTATGTCGTTGTTTTGTTTTAAAGGAGGATTTCATGTGTTTTTACAAATGTATTTTTGATGTTTTCTTTATATAAACACATTTCTTTATAAACATGTTTGTCCTTTTCTGTTAAACTCTTTCTGCTGAAATGTCACTTCTTTTTTTCAAACGGTTTTAAAACGTTGACGAGGCCGAGGAGCCGTTTCCTTCACTGTTTATTTAAAGTCACAACACGGAACATTTCACAACAGGATCCTGCCACAGACAGATCAGAAGTGTTTAGACATGAACTCATTTTTATTACAAAAGTAAAAAAATGTAACTGTATAATCTATAAACCTATATACTTTTATACATACTATATATACTTATAAATATTACACTTTCTACATGTATATAAATATCACTATATATGTAATAATAAATATGGCACTATACCGTATAAATATTACAATATATATACTTACATGTAATATACACACACACGTTATATATATTTAAACGTTATAGTTATATATATATTTAAACGTTATAGTTTATATATATATATATATAAGTTATAGTTATATATATATATATATATATATAATTTATTGGTTTATTTGACATTAATAACATTAACACAAAAGTCTGTTCTTTCGTCTTGTCTCTGGACAGATTCAGACTTGTCCCTAAAAACAAGAGTAAAAATATTATACAGTGAAAATGACGATATTCTATAGAAAAACATTAAAAACAGATGAAACAAACACAAAAGTGAGAAAAGACCAAACACAGATCACACACACAGTCTGTTCACGCGCACGTGTTTCATGCGCCATCGACCAGTTTATTAAATGAAATAATAAAATATATAGAGTCATGTTGGTGTAATTGTTTATTTCGTTCCTTGTTCCTCTGAGGACGTGGACTCGAGTCTTTATCGAGGCCTCACTGAACGAAAGCGCTTCATCTTTTTCTGAATTAAAATAGTTTGACTGAAGCGGCTCTGATCCGCGCGACGCGTCCAGACCGGAGATGAGGCTCGTGTCCCGGGCACGATGCGCCTCACTCCAGGCTCCTGGATCAGACTGAACCGGAGGAACGGGACTGAACCGGAGGAACGGGGCTGAACCGGAGGAACGGGGCTGAACCGGAGGAACGGGGCTGAACCGGAGGAACGGGGCTGAACCGGAGGAACGGGGCTGAACCGGAGGAACGGGGCTGAACCGGAGGAACGGGGCTGAACCGGAGGAACGGGGCTGAACCACAGGCGCAGGTTTAACACGCGAAACAGCCACGCGCTCAGCTGTGGACACGCGCAGCGGGACATTTATTCATCCACGTTCACCGGACACTGAGGAAGCCCACGGCCGAGGAGGAGGCTCGTCTCCCGGGTGTCTGCTTGGACTCGCCCCAGTGGTTCTCTGGTTGTTCCTCCCGTGCTCCTCCCGGGCTCCTCCCGGGCTCCTCTCGGGCTCCTCCCGGGCTCCTCCCGGGCTCCTCGCCGCACACGGAGCTGGGAAAGGTGGAGGTGGATGAGCTGCGCGGGCGGAAACTAAACAGGAAAATAATGGCACAGTAACAGTTTCCATGTGTGTCAGCCCCCGTGACCGCCCGCTCCTGTCCCTCCTGTCCCTCCTGTCCGCTCCTGTCCCTCCTGTTCGCTCCTGTCCCTCCTGTTCGCTCCTGTCCCTCCTGTTCGCTCCTGTCCCTCCTGTCCCTCCTGTCCGCTCTTGTCCGCTCCTGTCCCTCCTGTTCGCTCCTGTCCCTCCTGTCCCTCCTGTCCCTCCTGTCCGCTCCTGTCCCTCCTGTCCCTCCTGTCCGCTCTGGGTCTGCCCGCCTCTGGACAGTGGACAGTCGCTGCTTTTGTCTCTGGAAGTTGAACCTAAGAAATAAACCAAAAGTTGGACGAACCTTTAAAACTGTCCACTCTGTGAGCCCTGTGACGTCACGAGCGTGCACTGACCTGCCCCGTCACGGCCGAGTTTGGATCAAGTTCAATCCGTTTTGGCCCGAGTCTGACCCGAGGACGAGGACAGGAGAGAGGAGCAGGAGAGAGGAGCAGGAGAGAGGAGCAGGAGAGAGGAGCAGGAGAGAGGAGCAGGAGGAACAAACGGATCACAGGGAACACACCGGCCGCGTCTGTCTGAGCTCCGGGAAGAAGCAACGAGAAGGACGAAGAAATGTGCGACCAAACGGCGCAGGGACGAACGGGCCTCCGGGTGAACCGAGACTTTGAGCGCGTCAAACCTTTGAATGAAGCGGATCCAACGGACTGAAGAGACGCGCGGAGACAACACGGACTGTCTCTGAGGACGAAAAACAAAACAGGAACTGGACAAACACCGGGCCAAACAGACGCGGAAATGAACGATGTCCCCGCGGTGTCCGTGACGGACAGAGCCTGACCAGAGCCTGACCAGAGCCTGACCAGAGCCTGACCAGAGCCTGACCAGAGCCTGACCAGAGCCTGACCAGAGCCTGACCAGAGCAGAGGAAACGCACCTGAGGCGCGTCTGAGGCGCGTCTGAGACGGACACATTACGGATCAGCAGAAGTTTGGATCCAACTATTTTCC
The DNA here is from genome assembly GCF_009829125.3 of Periophthalmus magnuspinnatus. Taxonomy (NCBI): domain Eukaryota; kingdom Metazoa; phylum Chordata; class Actinopteri; order Gobiiformes; family Gobiidae; genus Periophthalmus; species Periophthalmus magnuspinnatus. Next base: position 34,239,196 of record NC_047129.1, read on the forward strand.
TTGGGACCAAAAGTGGATTTTACAACATCACGATCCGAGGCGATCACCAAGTCCAGTCTGTGTCCTCAGCAAAGGAACAGCCTCCCGCGCGCAGATGGAGCCGGACATTTTAAAGAGTTTAAAGAGTTTAAAGAGTTTAAAGAGTTTAAAGAGTTTAAAGAGTTTAAAGAGTTTAAAGAGTTTAAAGAGTTTAAGGAGTTTGGTGGATCTATTCTCCGCTCATTAAATCCTCTCCAAATCTGCGCAGACTTCGCTGAGGCGTAAAAAGAGCGTCTTCTTCTTCCGCTCCTGTGCGCGGCCCCGGGGGTGCGCTGCGCGTGTCCGCACGGCGCGTGCCCGTGAGGCTGTGCGCGCGCACCTCGGGCTGCAGCTCGTGCCTCTGCGCTGCTCTTTTATCAGCGCCTGTCGCTTTGATCGCTGCTGTCCGCGGCTCGTCTCTGCGCCGCTGTGACGCGTCTGTGCGGACTCTGTGCGGGCTCTGTGCGCGGGTCTGTGCGGGCTCTGCGTGCGGAGGGACGCCTCTGTGTGACTGTGCGGGGTCTGTGTGCGGTGAGTCGCGCGGTGCCGCCTGGTGCCGCTCGGGGATGAGGCTCGCGGACGGCGGCATGGCGGCAGGAAAAGGCTCGGAAGGTTCCATCAAATGGCAGCTGTGCTACGACATCTCCGCGCGCACCTGGTGGATGGTGAGTGCCGCTTCTTTAAACTGTCTTTGTGCCAGATGCCCTCCCAGTCTGCGCCTTGGCCGTTGATTTGGCGCAAATGTTCAGATCCGTGCGCTTCTTTTATTCTCACACAAAGTTGAAAGTTTGTGTTTTAAACCTGTTTGTTTCGCTGCGCACTCTCAGGAGTTTGTTTCTTTTTGGTTCATTACATTTTGAATCGGCCCCGTCACGCGCGTCTGTGTCCGTGTGTGTGCACATGTGTGTGTGCACATGTGTGTGCTCATATTTGTGCACATGTGTGTGCTCATATTTGTGCACATGTGTGTGCACATGTTTGCTCTTACAGGTTTTATTCACATGTTTCGTTTGGTTTATTTGTTTATTTCAGTGTTCAGGTGCTGCACGCGCAGACTCCTCTTTTTCTCTGAAAAAAGATTTATTTCTTTATTTTTTTATTTTTTATTTTTTTTGTTTTTTACAGAATCCGGTGTTGAACATGTTTTATTCTGAGGTGATTTTAAAAGTGTCAGATTATCTGTTAAACCGGACTCTCTGGTGCCGCGCGCCTTTACGCACGGACGCCTCTTTTATTGAGCCCCGCGTCAGACTCGTGCACTTTTATAACCTCGCGGAATTTAAAACAAATTATTATTATTATTATTATTATTATTATTATTATTATTATTATTATTATCATCATTATCATTATTATCATTATTATATTCCATGTGGCGCGGGCCTTTGCTCCGGATCTTTCTTTTATAACTCCTGTTGTTTTGTCTCGCAGGTTTTTATCCTTTGATCTGTTTAATTTCATTTTCAGTCAGATTAAAATAATTCTGTGCATATTTCCCTCTGCGCTGAGGCGCGTCAGTGGCGCGTCCCTCGCGCGGTTTGGAGCGCGTAGTTTTTACGCACGGGACAAAAAAACGTCACCTGTCGAATTCTCCCTTTTCTCCGTAATTTGTTTCATTAAGTATTTGTTCATGAGCCGTGAATTTTTTCTTTTCATATTTTTTTTTATTTAAAATGTCCCCCGCGTCTCCGCCGCGTCTCTGTCGCGTCTGTCAAAAGCTTCACATTTGAAAATATAAAAATATTTTAAACACGTGACGCTCCAACCTCGGATAAAGCTCACGCGCCGCTCACACTCTACAGCACAAGTCATTTTGAATAAGATGAATTATATTAAAATATTATCTCTGCTGATTCTTCACGTTCACGTCGTATGTCAAAGAAAAACACATTTTACTCTTTGATTTAATCCTGTTAATATATAAAATATAAAATGAGTGTTTAAACTCTGTGTGTTTAAATATAAAATATAAATGATGAGTTAAAGTGTTTAAACTCTGTGTTTAACACTGGACGTGTCTGTGTCATTTTCTCTGACATTATGTGATTTTTCTTAAATTAAATCTTTTTATTTATTTGCTCTGTGTCTCTGCACCGCGTTCTCTTTTATTATAATGTCATTTCTGCCAAATAAGTTTTATTTTTGGACTTTTATTTTATTTATTTATTTGAAAATAACATTTTATTTTCTACTGTCATGAGCCGCGCCTCACACCGAGGTCAGAGGTCAGATCTGGATCAAACCAGCCCCTGATACATTTTTCTTTGTAGTTAACACTTCTACTACTACTACTACTACTACTACTACTACTACTACTACTACTACTAATGATAATGATAATAATAATAATGGCCTATAATTCTGGCCTACGTTCTGCCCGTGACCTCCGCCTCCTCTCATCTTCTTCCTCTGCCTCTCTTCCTCCTCTCCTCATCTTCTTCCTCTGCCTCTCTTCCACCTCTTCCTCCTCTCCTCATCTTCTTCCTCCTCCTCTCTTCCTCCCCTTCCTCTCCTTCTCTGACTTTACGAACTCTTTAAAATAAAACATAAAATTTATATAAAAACGTTTGGTGCATTTTGTTCAACAAAATTAGTCTTTTGCCAAACAATTTCATCTTTTGGCTTTACACAGCACATCCCTCCATCCCTCTCTCTCCTCTTCTCTGGGCCTGTCTCTCTCCTCTTCTTGGGGCCTGTCTCTCTCTCCTCTTCTCGGGGTCTGTCTCTGTCTCTCTCTCTTCTTCTCGGGGCCTGTCTCTCTCTCCTCTTCTCGGGGTCAGTCTCTGTCTTTCCTCTTCTCAGGGTCTGTCTCTCCTCTTCTCGGGGTCTGTCTCTCTCTCCTCTTCTTGATGCCTGTCTCTCCTCTTCTCAAGGTCTGTGTCTCCTCTTCTCGGGGCCTGTCTCTCCTCTTCTCGGGGCCTGTCTCTCCTCTTCTCGGGGCCCGTCTCTCCTCTTCTCGGGGCCCGTCTCTGTCTCTCCTCTTCTCGGGGCCCGTCTCTGTCTCTCCTCTTCTCGGGGCCCGTCTCTGTCTCTCCTCTTCTCGGGGTCTGTCTCTCTCTCCTCTTCTTGGTGCCTGTCTCTCCTCTTCTCAGGGTCTGTCTCTCCTCTTCTCGGGGCCTGTCTCTCCTCTTCTCGGGGCCTGTCTCTCCTCTTCTCGGGGCCTGTCTCTCCTCTTCTCGGGGCCTGTCTCTCCTCTTCTCGGGGCCTGTCTCTCCTCTTCTTGGGGCCTGTCTCTCTCTCTCCTCTTCTCGGGGCCTGTCTCTCCTCTTCTCGGGGCCTGTCTCTCCTCTTCTCGGGGCCTGTCTCTCCTCTTCTCGGGGTCTGTCTCTCCTCTTCTTGGGGCCTGTCTCTCCTCTTCTTGGGGTCTGTCTCTCTCTCCTCTTCTCGGGGTCTGTCTCTCCTCTTCTTGGGGTCTGTCTCTCTCTCTCCTCTTCTCGGGGCCTGTCTCTCCTCTTCTCGGGGCCTGTCTCTCCTCTTCTCGGGGCCTGTCTCTCCTCTTCTCGGGGTCTGTCTCTCTCTCTCCTCTTCTCGGGGCCTGTCTCTCCTCTTCTTGGGGTCTGTCTCTCTCTCTCCTCTTCTCGGGGCCTGTCTCTCCTCTTCTCGGGGCCTGTCTCTCCTCTTCTCGGGGCCTGTCTCTCCTCTTCTCGGGGCCTGTCTCTCCTCTTCTCGGGGCCTGTCTCTCCTCTTCTCGGGGTCTGTCTCTCTCTCTCCTCTTCTCGGGGCCTGTCTCTCCTCTTCTCGGGGCCTGTCTCTCCTCTTCTTGGGGTCTGTCTGTCTCTCTCCTCTTCTCGGGGCCTGTCTCTCCTCTTCTCGGGGCCTGTCTCTCCTCTTCTTGGGGTCTGTCTCTCCTCTTCTCGGGGCCTGTCTCTCCTCTTCTTGGGGTCTGTCTCTCTCTCTCCTCTTCTCGGGGTCTGTCTCTCTCTCTCCTCTTCTCGGGGCCTGTCTCTCCTCTTCTCGGGGCCTGTCTCTCCTCTTCTTGGGGTCTGTCTCTCCTCTTCTCGGGGCCTGTCTCTCCTCTTCTTGGGGTCTGTCTCTCTCTCTCCTCTTCTCGGGGTCTGTCTCTCCTCTTCTTGGGGTCTGTCTTTCTCTCTCCTCTTCTCGGGGCCTGTCTCTCTCTCTCTCCTCTTCTCGGGGCCTGTCTCTCCTCTTCTTGGGGTCTGTCTCTCTCTCTCCTCTTCTCGGGGTCTGTCTCTCCTCTTCTTGGGGTCTGTCTTTCTCTCTCCTCTTCTCGGGGCCTGTCTCTCTCTCTCTCCTCTTCTCGGGGCCCGTCTCTCCTCTTCTCGGGGCCTGTCTCTCCTCTTTTCTCTCCTCTTTTCAGGGCGGTGACTTTAACCTGTGTTTTTATGGTCACGCGGTACATGACATAAAATAGTATTCATAAGTTGATTCATAAATATTCTCTCTAGCTCATTAGCATAATGTGCGTCTCTGCGCGAGGCTCATTAGCATAAAGTGCGTCTCTGCGCGAGGCTCATTAGCATAAAGACTCGTTCACGTCACATTTATTTATTTCTTTTCTCGTTCTGTTTGTTTTGTTGAGATTTGGCTCTGCTGTTTTTGAGCCGTCACTGACGAATATTCAACAAACATGGCGTCGACTAAGGCCGAAGTGTATATATGTGCTCTGAGGAGAGGAGGAGAGGAGAGGAGAGGAGCAGGGGAGGAGGAGGAGAGGAGCAGGGGAGAGGAGGAGAGGAGGGGAGGAGAAGAGCAGAGGAGAGGAGCAGGGGAGAGGAGAAGGAGGAGAGGAGAGGAGCAGGGGAGGAGGAGGAGAGGAGCAGAGGAGAGGAGCAGGGGAGAGGAGGAGAGGAGCGGATGAGAGGAGCGGAGGAGAAGAGGAGCAGGGGAGAGGAGGAGAGGAGCGGAGGAGGAGAGGAGCAGGGGAGATGAGCAGGGGAGATGAGAGGAGAGGAGCAGGGTAGAGGAGAGGAGCAGGGGAGCGGAGGAGAGGAGCAGAGGAGAGGAGCAGAGGAGAAGATTTGTACCGTGTACAAGTCTCCCACTCTCTTGTTATTTATAATAATCCCCCCTCCTCCCTCTCTCCTCCCTCTTTCTCCTCTCTCCTCCCTCCTCTCTTTCTCCTCTTGTAGATTATGATTTTCTCTCACTCCCTTTCTCTATACCTCTCCTCCCTCTCCTCCTCCTCCCTCTCCTCCTCCTCCCTCTCTTGTTTGTCCTAATGATGTCGGTGAATGCTCTTTTTGTCGTTCTTTTGTCGTTCTTGTTTTGGCTCCTGACATTTCTCGCTGCAGTGATTGACCCCGACACAGGCCCCGTGTCCTGGTTTCACCCACAGACCCACACGGAAAGGGTCAGATGCCCTCCCGTAACAGGCCCAAAGGGTCAGATGCCCTCCCGTTACTCTCCCCTGTACTCAGTGTGTACTCTGTGTACACTCTGTGTACACTCTGTGTACTCGGTGTGTACTCAGTGTGCACTCAGTGTGCACTCTGTGTACTCAGTGTGTACTCTATGTACTCGGTGTGTACTCTGTGTACTCTGTGTGTACTCTGTGTACTCGGTGTGTACTCGGTGTGTACTCTGTGTACTCGGTGTGCACTCTGTGTATTCGGTGTGTACTCTGTGCACTCTGTGTACTCTGTGTGTACTCGGTGTGCACTCTGTGTACTCGGTGTGTACTCGGTGTATACTCTGTGTGTACTCGGTGTGTACTCGGTGTGTACTCGGTGTGTACTTTGTGTACTCTGTGTACTCGGTGTGTACTCTGTGTGTACTCGGTGTACTCTGTGTACTCAGTGTGTACTCGGTGTGTACTTTGTGTGTACTCGGTGTACTCGGTGTGTACTCTGTGTGTACTCTGTGTACTCGGTGTGTACTCTGTGTGTACTCTGTGTACTCGGTGTGTACTTTGTGTGCACTCTGTGTACTCGGTGTGTGTACTCAGTGTGCACTCTGTGTACTCGGTGTGTACTTTGTGTGTACTCTGTGTACTCGGTGTGTACTCTGTGTGTACTCGGTGTACTCTGTGTACTCGGTGTGTACTTTGTGTGTACTCTGTGTACTCGGTGTGTACTTGGTGTGTACTCTGTGTGTACTCTGTGTACTCGGTGTGTACTCTGTGTACTCGGTGTGTACTCGGTGTGTACTCTGTGTACTCTGTGTGTACTCGGTGTGTACTCTGTGTACTCTGTGTGTACTCGGTGTGTACTCGGTGTGTACTCTGTGTACTCGGTGTGTACTCTGTGTGTACTCTGTGTACTCTGTGTGTACTCGGTGTGTACTCTGTGTACTCTGTGTGTACTCTGTGTGTACTCGGTGTGTACTCTGTGTACTCGGTGTGTACTCTGTGTACTCGGTGTGTACTCTGTGTACTCGGTGTGTACTCGGTGTGTACTCTGTGTGTACTCTGTGTACTCGGTGTGTACTCGGTGTGTACTCTGTGTGTACTCTGTGTGTACTCTGTGCACTCTGTGTACTCAGTGTGTACTTTGTGCAGTAGTGGTAGAGGTGGGAGTATCTGGTCCTGATTTGGAGCTGGGACAGGGTCCAGGTCTGATTACTGCAGAGGAAATGAGAGGATCAGCTCTGTCTCAGGGAACTTCCTCCAAAAATACATTTAATTTAACCAAGAAACAGAGAAGTTGAACCCACAACCCTCAGAGCAACACACTCCACACACAGACCGGGAGTCGAACTCACAACCTCCTCACAGGCAGGCAGCATAACCACTGTGCCACAGTCGTACAGGGAGGACATGCTCCAGAGAGATCAGGAGTCTAACCCACAACCTCCTCACTGAGAGGAGACAGGATAACCGCTGTGCCACAGTCAGATCTCAGTCATTTCCTGTTGGAGCCTGAGGCGCAGTAGGATCAGGTCAGAGTGAGACCTCTGTGTTTATGTGACATCACTGACACAGAGCAAAGCATCATGGTCCATGTAGTTCCCCCTGAGCTGCAGAGTGAGGCAGAGTGGGACGTTCCAACTTTAGACTTGGTCTGGTCTAGTAGTTATCTCAGTCTCTGGTTTAGTCTAGTCTGACTTTAGTCTGACTTTAGTCTGACTTTAGTCTGACTTTAGTCTGACTTTAGTCTGACTTTAGTCTGACTTTAGTCTGACTTTAGTCTGACTTTAGTCTGACTTTAGTCTGACTTTAGTCTGACTTTCGTCTGACTTTAGTCTGAGTTTCGTTGAGTTTCGTCTGAGTTTCGTCCCTTTAGTTCAGTCTGTGGTTTAGTCTGAGTTTAGTCTGACTTTAGTCTGAGTTTAGTCTGACTTTAGTCTGAGTTTAGTCTGACTTTAGTCTGAGTTTAGTCTGACTTTAGTCTGAGTTTAGTCTGACTTTAGTCTGACTTTAGTCTGAGTTTTGTCGCTTTAGTTCAGTCTGTGGTTTGGTCTGAGTTTAGTCTGAGTTTCTTCGCTTTAGTTCAGTCTGTGGTTTGGTCTGAGTTTAGTCTGACTTTAGTCTGACTTTAGTCTGACTTTAGTCTGACTTTAGTCTGACTTTAGTCTGAGTTTAGTCTGAGTTTAGTCTGAGTTTCGTCTGACTTTAGTCTGACTTTAGTCTGAGTTTAGTCTGACTTTAGTCTGACTTTAGTCTGAGTTTCGTCCCTTTAGTTCAGTCTGTGGTTTAGTCTGAGTTTAGTCTGACTTTAGTCTGACTTTAGTCTGACTTTAGTCTGACTTTAGTCTGACTTTAGTCTGACTTTAGTCTGACTTTAGTCTGACTTTAGTCTGACTTTAGTCTGAGTTTCGTCGCTTTAGTTCAGTCTGTGGTTTGGTCTGAGTTTAGTCTGAGTTTCTTCGCTTTAGTTCAGTCTGTGGTTTGGTCTGAGTTTAGTCTGACTTTAGTCTGACTTTAGTCTGAGTTTAGTCTGAGTTTAGTCTGAGTTTAGTCTGAGTTTCGTCTGACTTTAGTCTGACTTTAGTCTGAGTTTAGTCTGAGTTTAGTCTGACTTTAGTCTGACTTTAGTCTGAGTTTAGTCTGACTTTAGTCTGACTTTAGTCTGAGTTTCGTCCCTTTAGTTCAGTCTGTGGTTTAGTCTGAGTTTAGTCTGACTTTAGTCTGAGTTTAGTCTGACTTTAGTCTGAGTTTAGTCTGAGTTTAGTCTGACTTTAGTCTGAGTTTAGTCTGACTTTAGTCTGACTTTAGTCTGACTTTAGTCTGAGTTTAGTCTGACTTTAGTCTGAGTTTAGTCTGACTTTAGTCTGAGTTTAGTCTGACTTTAGTCTGAGTTTCGTCTGAGTTTCGTCGCTTTAGTTCAGTCTGTGGTTTAGTCTGACTTTAGTCTGACTTTAGTCTGACTTTAGTCTGACTTTAGTCTGAGTTTAGTCTGAGTTTCGTCGCTTTAGTTCAGTCTGTGGTTTGCTTCTGTCTCATACGTGTCTCATCTAATGGCGCAGGTGCATCAGAGTGGCGCCTCCCTCTTTGGTTCAGAGAAGATCTCGGTCGGACTAAACAGAGGCTCTTTGTGTCAGAGCTGGACCTGGTCCAGACCAGGTCCAGATCAGGTCCAAACCGGGTCCATACCAGGTCCAGACCAGGTCCAGGTCTTTGTTCAGACTTCAGTGGCTCCAACTGAAACTGCAAGACAAAAATGTGACAGAAAACAGATCACGACAAACTCGACAGCCGAGTGTAACCTGCAGCAGAGCGAGAGAGTGTGCACGAGAGAGTGTGCACGTGAGTGTGCACGAGAGAGTGTGCACGAGAGAGTGTGCACGAGAGGAGTGCAGGTCACCCCAGGTCTCAGGCCACACACTTGTTTATGTGTGTGTGTGTGCTTCTGTGCCTGTTGGTGTGTGTATGCTTGTGTGTCTGCGCGTGTGTGTGTATATGTGTGTATATTTGTGTGTATGTGCTTGTGTGTGTGCGCGGGTGCTTATGTGTGTATGTATACAGTTGTGTGTGTACAGTTGTGTGCGTGTGTCTCTGTGTGTCTGTGTATGTATACAGTTGTGTGTGTGTCTGTGTGCGTGTGGGGGTGTGTCTGTGTGTGTATGCAGTTGTGTGTGTGTCTCTGTGTGTGTCTGTGTCGGGGTGTGTCTGTGTGTGTGTATACAGTTGTGTGTGTGTGTGTCTGTGTGTGTGTGTCTCTGTGCGTGTGCGTGTGTCTGTGTGTGTGTCTCTGTGCGTGTGTGTGTATACAGTTGTGTGTGTGTCTGTGTGTGTATACAGTTGTGTGTGTGTCGGGGGGTGTGTGTGTGTACAGTTGTGTGTGTGTGTATACAGTTGTGTGTGGTGAGTGCAGACTGACCGCTGGATGACCCCTCTGGACCAGGTGGATCTGGTGACGAGTCCTCACAGTCCTCCCTTTGTCCAAGATCTAAGAACCAGGACCAGACCAGGACCAGACCAGGACTAGACCAGGACTAGACTGAAACTGAGACCAGACCAGGAACAGACCAGAGTGAAACTGACCATGACCAGACCTGCTTTAGACCTGGTGTAGTCCTGGTTTAGACCTGGTGTAGTCCTGGTTTAGACCTGGTGTAGTCCTGGTTTAGACCTGGTGTAGTCCTGGTTTAGACCTGGTTTAGACCTGGTGTAGTCCTGGTTTAGTCCTGCTTTAGACCTGCTTTAGACCTGCTTTAGACCTGGTTTAGTCCTGCTTTAGACCTGCTTTAGACCTGCTTTAGACCTGTTTTAGACCTGCTTTAGACCTGCTTTAGACCTGCTTTAGACCTGGTTTAGTCCTGCTTTAGTCCTGCTTTAGACCTGCTTTAGACCTGCTTTAGACCTGTTTTAGATCTGGTGTAGTCCTGGTTTAGTCCTGCTTTAGACCTGCTTTAGACCTGCTTTAGACCTGCTTTAGACCTGCTTTAGACCTGTTTTAGTCCTGCTTTAGACCTGCTTTAGACCTGCTTTAGACCTGCTTTAGACCTGGTGTAGTCCTGGTTTAGTCCTGGTTTAGTCCTGTTGTAGTCCTGGTTTAGACCTGGTTTAGACCTGCTTTAGACCTGTTGTAGTCCTGGTTTAGTCCTGGTTTAGACCTGCTGTAGTCCTGGTTTAGACCTGTTGTAGTCCTGGTTTAGACCTGTTGTAGTCCTGGTTTAGTCCTGGTTTAGACCTGCTTCAGACCTGGTGTAGTCCTGGTTTAGTCCTGTTGTAGTCCTGGTTTAGACCTGCTTTAGACCTGTTGTAGTCCTGGTTTAGTCCTGGTTTAGACCTGCTGTAGTCCTGGTTTAGACCTGCTGTAGTCCTGGTTTAGACCTGTTGTAGTCCTGGTTTAGTCCTGTTGTAGTCCTGGTTTAGTCCTGTTTTAGACCTGTTGTAGTCCTGTTTTAGACCTGTTGTAGTCCTGGTTTAGACCTGTTGTAGTCCTGGTTTAGACCTGGTTTAGACCTGGTTTAGACCTGTTGTAGTCCTGCTTTAGACCTGTTGTAGTCCTGCTTTAGACCTGTTGTAGTCCTGCTTTAGACCTGTTGTAGTCCTGCTTTAGACCTGTTGTAGTCCTGGTTTAGTCCTGGTTTAGACCTGTCGTAGTCCTGGTTTAGACCTGTCGTAGTCCTGGTTTAGTCCTGGTTTAGTCCTGGTTTAGTCCTGTTGTAGTCCTGGTTTAGACCTGGTTTAGACCTGTTGTAGTCCTGGTTTAGACCTGTTGTAGTCCTGGTTTAGTCCTGGTTTAGACCTGCTGTAGTCCTGGTTTAGACCTGTTGTAGTCCTGGTTTAGTCCTGGTTTAGACCAGCTTCAGACCTGGTGTAGTCCTGGTTTAGTCCTGGTTTAGTGCTGGTTTAGTCCTGTTGTAGTCCTGGTTTAGACCTGCTTCAGACCTGGTTTAGTCCTGGTTTAGACCTGGTTTAGTCCTGGTTTAGTCCTGGTTTAGTCCTGGTTTAGTCCTGGTGTAGTCCTGGTTTAGACCTGGTTTAGACCTGCTTTAGACCTGTTGTAGTCCTGGTTTAGACCTGTTGTAGTCCTGGTTTAGACCTGTTGTAGTCCTGTTTTAGTCCTGGTTTAGTCTTGGTTTAGACCTGTTGTAGTCCTGGTTTAGACCTGTTGTAGTCCTGGTTTAGACCTGTTGTAGTCCTGGTTTAGACCTGTTGTAGTCCTGGTTTAGACCTGTTGTAGTCCTGGTTTAGACCTGTTGTAGTCCTGGTTTAGACCTGTTGTAGTCCTGTTTTAGTCCTGGTTTAGACCTGTTGTAGTCCTGGTTTAGACCTGTTGTAGTCCTGGTTTAGTCCTGGTTTAGACCTGTTGTAGTCCTGGTTTAGACCTGTTGTAGTCCTGGTTTAGACCTGTTTTAGTCCTGGTTTAGACCTGTCGTAGTCCTGGTTTAGACCTGTCGTAGTCCTGGTTTAGTCTTGGTTTAGACCTGTTGTAGTCCTGGTTTAGACCTGTTGTAGTCCTGCTTTAGACCTGTTGTAGTCCTGGTTTAGACCTGTTGTAGTCCTGGTTTAGACCTGTTGTAGTCCTGGTTTAGACCTGTTGTAGTCCTGGTTTAGAGCTGTTGTAGTCCTGGTTTAGACCTGTTGTAGTCCTGGTTTAGTCCTGGTTTAGACCTGTTGTAGTCCTGGTTTAGACCTGTTGTAGTCCTGGTTTAGACCTGTTGTAGTCCTGGTTTAGACCTGTCGTAGTCCTGGTTTAGACCTGTCGTAGTCCTGGTTTAGACCTGTTGTAGTCCTGGTTTAGACCTGTTGTAGTCCTGGTTTAGACCTGTTGTAGTCCTGGTTTAGACCTGTCGTAGTCCTGGTTTAGACCTGTTGTAGTCCTGGTTTAGTCCTGGTTTAGACCTGTTGTAGTCCTGGTTTAGACCTGTTGTAGTCCTGGTTTAGAGCTGTTGTAGTCCTGGTTTAGACCTGTTGTAGTCCTGGTTTAGTCCTGGTTTAGACCTGTTGTAGTCCTGGTTTAGACCTGTTGTAGTCCTGGTTTAGACCTGTTGTAGTCCTGGTTTAGACCTGTCGTAGTCCTGGTTTAGACCTGTTGTAGTCCTGGTTTAGACCTGTCGTAGTCCTGGTTTAGACCTGTCGTAGTCCTGGTTTAGACCTGTCGTAGTCCTGGTTTAGACCTG